>NC_041234.1:69105262-69177335 GCF_002837175.3 Physeter macrocephalus | reverse complement strand
GGGAAGCAGCTGCATAGCACAGGGAGATCAACTCTGTGCTTTGTGACCACCTAGAAGGGTGGGATAGGGAGGGTGGGAGGGAGGGAGACGCAAGAGGGAAGAGATATGGGAACATATGTATATGTATAACTGATTCACTTTGTTGTAAAGCAGAAACTAACACACCATTGTAAAACAGTTATACTCCAATAGAGATGTTAAAAAAAAAACTATTAAAAAAAAAGAATGAATGAATCAATCTCTGTACTCTATCACGCGGAGAAAAACAAAACAGAATTGGCTGTTGTGACACAGGAAGAAATGTCCTGTCACCATTGTTTTGCAAACAGCATTTCTCACCCAATAAAACAATGATGGCTTTGGGAAATTATCAATGGTTTGAACTCTGCAGTATCTGGAAAACTGATCATAAACCGTCAGACAGCACTCGTTTGTCAAAGTCTGAGTTACACTAAGAATAGTGAAAGGGATGGTAGAGTGGTATGGATTGAGTAAGTTGTTTCTCAAGACTTAATTCAATTTTGTGGGCCTGAATTAAGAAATCATGATAAAGTAAATATTCACATATTATCAGAAAGAAAGGGGGAGTAGGAATATTATTACTATGAGTCTAGCACACTACAATTCATTTACATTTTAAGGTGATATTGACAATATTATTAAGATTAAATATATTAATTTCCCTTAGGAATAAGAATATGGATATGGTCTCCAAATATTTTTTAATACAAGGAAAAGGGTTAATGCTCTGCAAAAGGACTTTTTCTTGGTTTAAAAAATAATTTGCTCATTATCATTTGTATTTTATGAGCCCTAGGTATAATTAGTAAGATAAGTACTCTGTATGCACAAAGATATTGATATACCTTTGTTGTATGCTAGGATAGTGTTCATCCACACACATTGGAGATGCACCATAAAGTTTATTTCTGATGGGTTGGGTTGAAACTTGAAATAATTGCTTTCATTTCTTTCACAAATTGCTGGAAAATTCCAGGTTAATCTCACCATTTACTGTTTTAAAGCAGCGACAAGAAAAATGTTATGTTCCTAGAGAGAAATATGTCACCAGTGATAAGCAATCCCAAACTCAGTCAAGCAAGTAATGCATTGCAGGTCAAAAACTATACCCCTGACAACTGCACATGCAGGTAATACACCACATGTCATATTTGAAGGAGGGAATGATTTTTCTATTACTACAACCTCAACAAATTGTAGTACCTGCTGACATAGAGATATGAAGGATTTGCAGAGCTAGAGGAATGCACTTGCAAGTAATATGAAATGTAGCACAACAAAGAAAAAATGCAATTAGCATTCCAAACACATGAGGAATATTAGCCAAACAATAAATCATGGTGGAATTTAATTATAAATGATAGTAAATGTTCACCATAACTACAGATTAGGTCCTATGGACAGAAAAGACTCCATATTCAATGTCAATAAAATTGCACTTGATATTGGTTGAAAGGGAAGTGAGAGGAGATTCTTCATTCTTGATTTAAGCTAATTCTATTTCTCCTCTATCTACTCAACTACAGTTGAATTAAACATGAATATAATAATATACTCCTATTCTCACTCCACTCAACTAATATAGCTGCAAAAGCAGTGAGGACGGGGCTTCCCTGGTGGCGCGGTGGTTGCGCGTCCACCTGCCGATGCAGGGGAACAGGGTTCGCGCCCCGGTCTGGGAGGATCCCACATGCCGCGGAGCGGGTGGGCCCGTGAGCCATGGCTGCTGAGCCTGCGCGTCCGGAGCCTGTGCTCCGCAACGGGAGAGGCCACAACAGAGGAAGGCCCGCATAAAAAAAAAAAAAAAAAAAGCAGTGAGGACATTACCTTCAGTGTTTAATTAAGTATTTAAACAAATAGAGTTAAAGTACTGAATAAGAAATCTAGATACAGAGGTTATTTATAGCTATTCTCTTTCCAAGAAAAAACTCATGGTATTTCACTGACTAGATTGGTGAACAAGATGACTCTATTATTTTTTTCCATGCAAAAGCCAGGATACAGCCGTATGGAATAATTTCACATGTTTGGGGCATATCAGACATTTCTGCTAGTCTGTTTTGGCAGAATCACCT
This sequence comes from Physeter macrocephalus, assembly GCF_002837175.3. Taxonomy (NCBI): domain Eukaryota; kingdom Metazoa; phylum Chordata; class Mammalia; order Artiodactyla; family Physeteridae; genus Physeter; species Physeter macrocephalus. The sequence continues at coordinate 69,175,239 of NC_041234.1, read as the reverse complement.
TGTAAACGGTTAGTCATATTTCCACATTATAAGAAACCATATAATTGATATGTTTTATCATCCAAAATCTAGAAATAAATGGGAAAGATGGCTTGTGCAGAATTTGTGGACTTTTCGTGCAGGAAATTCCTAGAACCAACTGCAGGACTGAGAGCACCTTAGAATTGTGTTAAATTAAGCCTTTTATTGCTTAAAAAAGCAAAATGTAGAAGCAACAGGAAATCAGAACTTTTATAACTAACCCATATAAGTTTTTGCTCTAAACACGGTTTTAAATATGCAGCACAACTAATTTCATCTTAAAAATGGGGATATGAAATAAATATTATGAATATCCCTAAGTTACAAATGAGGGATCTTAAGCATAAAGAGGTTAAATATCTAGTTCAAGGTCAAAAGCTCAGTTAATGATGAAGCCATGATTAGAAGCAAGGAAAACCTGGTTTCAGCATTTGTATTCTTAACCATTATACTATATACTATTAGAAGTTAAAATACGGAGGAATGACAGGAGACAGCAAAAGAGAAATGTCAGCAGAGACTGATTCACCACTCTAAGAGCAGTTAACTCCACGTGGTGCAAAAGCCACTGAGGGTTTCATTGTGTTACCTCATAAAAATAATGAGACAACAACAATAGTGGTTTGTTGAGCATCAACTACACTACAGATGCTTTCATAATGAGATTTATTTCCTGCTATCCTTACAACCCCACAAAGTGGATTAAGACCTTATTAGTAAACGAAAGAAATGATTTGAATCTAGGACCGTCTGAAATCAAAAGACATTATGACTTCTAATAGGTAATGTTGATCAGTGAAATAAATACTTTTCACTATTTTCACTGTCCATTGATGGCCATGGGTGTTCAAAAGAAAATGAAATTTTTAGTGTGTGAATGAAGACAAGATATGCATAAATGCAGTTTATGTACTGTTTTTCCTAAAACCCTTAAAACCTAATTTAACTTAATTTAATTCAACAAGTATTTGCTGATACCCGATATAATTAAGGTACTAGATTAAATTATTCAGGGGAAACAAAGAAGATACAGCCTGTCTCCAAAGAGCTTATAGTTTACTTAAGGAGTTAAGACAACTGTGCAAAAAAGAATGCTGCATAAAAGAAGAGAATAGACATTTTCAAAGAAGTACAAAATGTATGTCATGAGGGTACATCTGGATTTAGGATAACAGAAAGAAAAGGTTTCTACCCCTTTGTTCTCTGATAATCACTCCCAAATAAGAAAAAAAAAACGAGAAAATGAAAACACAAACTCCATATTTGATGAAATCAGGATGCTGCTGTAACATCAAAACCCAGTATATGAAGATGGAAAGTAAATGAGGGATTGTAATTGACTCAGCTGTGCTAATAAAAATCCACACACTTGTCTTCTGGGAGAAAAACAGATCCAGTGGTGGGAAGAGAAAGGGGGCAGGCTATAGGCTAGGAGTTTTCATTTGTACTTTTGCCTCTGGCCTTCAAATCCTAAAGGTGAACCTGAGCTGAAGTACATGGAATAGTACTGTATCCAGGACATGTTAAAAGGTGTAGAAAGACTTAATAATAGGTACAAAGAAAACTAATCAAACGAATACTCTAATATAGTATTTGAAGTAGTAAGCATTTACTTAGTCACAAATGTATAAATGAAACTTTTGTATTGGACTCAATTCACACATTTTATGAATTTCTTGTGTGACTGGAGAGTAAGAAGAGAAAAAAACAGAAATTGAGGATTAACCAAAATGTACTCTAAAATACTGTAGCTTAAATGAGCCCATTTTAGCTATTGTGCACAATTTCTTTCTTATAATTATTTTTTTACTATTTATATGGAATATGTAAACTGAATATAATTGACTTTTATTAAAATACTCATCATATTCTTAATGAATTTTGAATATTTTCTCATATCATTAAATATCATTCTTATGTATTAAAGTGTAATTTACATAAAAAACCCACATAACTGACATGTTATGTATGCACCTGTGAGTACCAACCATAAGAATTTATAGTGCAGTCCATGGCCCCAGAAAGTTCCCTCCTGTTCCTTTTCACCTCACTCACCTCATTCCCACCTGAGCAACTGTTTTCTAATTTTTATGACCATAGATCAGCTATTCCTGTTCTTGCATTTCATGTAAATTGAATCATACAATATGTACTCTTGAGTCTGGCATCTTTCAGTCAGCATCAGCTTTACAAGACTCACCCATATTGTTATGTGTATCTGTAGTTTATTTTTCCCTTTTTGTTACTGAGTAGTATTCTTTTGTATGAATGTACCCAGGTTGTTCACCTATATATTTTTTGGACATATATACACAATTCTTTTTTATGAATTATTTTATTAGCCTTCAAGAGCAGAAAGAGTGAGCATTATTGTGTATCCTAGCAACTAACAACTCATGCCTACTTTCATATTAGCTACTATTATGTTTTTCTTTTCCCAGGGTATGAAAATATTACTAATTAAGAAGTCTCCAAATTTGTTGCTAAAATGATTAAAATAAAATCTGTGCTATGAATTCAGTTAAATCAACAAATAGCATATAGCTCCTGTTGAAATAACTGTAAACCCAAATGTTCCATTATAGTCTTTTTTATTAAGATGAATTTTGCTTGTTTGGAAACTAGGTTAAAAATTATACATGAAAATAAGTTTATATATATATATACATATATATTTTACCCTTTAAATATTTTAATTTAAAAAAGATTAATTTAAATCTATCATATGGTGAAATTGACTGTTTTCTTTTTCCTTTGGTGATCATTTCTATGAATTTTAAGGCATGTATATTTTTATGTAACTGACACCACAGAATATAGAACACTTACTTCTTTCATCCACAAAACCTGTCTTGTGCTACCTCTTTATAGTCCTACTCTTCCCCCACCTCTAACCCATGAAAAGCACTAATCTGTTCTTCATCACTCTAATCTTATCACTTCAAGCATGTTATATAAGTGAAATCACACAGTTTATAATTTTTGAAAACTGGCTTCTTTCACTCAGCATAATGCCTTTTAGATTCATCCAAGTTGTTCTGTGTATTATTGGTTTGTTTCTTTGTATTGACGAGTAGCATTCCATTGTATGAATATAACAAAGTTTATCCATTCACTGGTTGAAGGACATTTGGGTTGTTCCCAGACATTGGCTCTTTGAATAATGGTTTTATAAAATGTGCTAGGAACTTGGGATAGTTTTTTTTCTTGTCTGAATCTCAGTTTCCTCATCTGTAAAATAGACATAATACTAGTAATCACCTCACAAGACTGCCGAAAGAATCAAATTAGAATGTATATAAAACATACCATGAATTTTAAAAATTCAAATAATTACTAATATAATAAAAATATATGACAATGTAAAACTGAACTGCAAGTCAGGTGTCCCCTATCTTCTACTTTTGCAGCTGTTTTTTTTTTTAAAGTGACTATTGCAAAACATTACATGTATCCTTATTTATGTCATTTCATTTGTTTCTATCAGTAGAGAAATTCCAGTTTTCTCAACCTGTAACATTAGTTATCTATTCATAACTAGATATGAATTGGGCTATATAAAAATTTGATAAATATGCTTTTAGTAATTTCAATAATATGTTACATGAGGCAAAAAAGTAATGAGTGCAGTGGAAATGAATGGATAAATTTGAGAGAAATTGCAGGTAATTGAAAAGACTTGGAAAGTTTTCACATAAAAGGGGTGACAACGAAAAAGGAATAAAATGAGGCTTTGAGTCCAACCAAATGAAAAATTAATTGCATCGTTCATAGATATAAGAAGGTCAGAAATGGGGGGATATTCAATTGTAGACATAAAATTCTCAGTGGTGAAATAAATGTGAAATCATACTTTTAAATATACCAATTAGAAAAATAACATTTAAATTCCTTAGAGACAAATGAAGGATAAACGTACATATTAGTACTTAATCACATAAGGAAGAAAATGTCATGGAGAGTGACATCAGCATCCTGGCAGCATAAGATATCCTTCCCTTTTGTCCCCCCATTTAACAGCTAAAATTTGGCATCTATCCACAAACAAAAGTGCCTCTGTGGGAGTTGTGGGATCCAGGACCATACTCCAAGAGACCCAGGATGAGTCTCAACCACTTGTGCATTAGGTAATAGGCAGGCAGAACTTGATATAGGCTGTAGAACCAGCAGGAGCCTGTAAACAAGCTTCAGCCCCTTTCAGTGGTAGTCTGGGAGCAACTGAAGAACACTGATTTGGGCAGACACCCATAGATGAGACAGTCTTTGTAGAAGTACAGGTTTTACAGAAGAGAAGTTCCACAAATCTGTTGGAGCCAAAAAAGATAAATACAAGTTTGGATTCATTGGAGTGGGTAAGAGGAACTTTATCAGAATCATTCCTTTTCCCAAGACAGCACAGCTAAGAGCTGTAAGAGAGCAGGGATTTTTCCCATGGAGGAAGTGGGAGAGTGGTGAATGAGTGCCCAGATTCCCTAGCAATGTGAGAAGCTGCTAAAGAAACCCATCTCTCTCTCAGAATATTAAAGCAAGAGCTCCATGACTAGCAGGGAGGGAGGAGATTAGGAAAGAGGCAGACAAGAATATCAGAAAGCATTTAAAGGATGGAGTTCCTGCTGACTTCATCTGTACTCCAGCAGGAAGCCTTCCCATGAGCCACTGGGAAAATCTCACCTGAGGATCCCCTAACCTGGCCTGTGGGCACACCGAATCTCCCAGTACCAAACTCACACCTCCCCAACTCTGTGGCTGGTTCCTTGTGCACCTCCTGAGGGTGGTGGCAAGAATGAGCTTGAGTAGACAGGGAATGTACACAGAAAACAATCCAGAGTCTATGGGAAAGGGAGAAATCACAATTTTGAATGGTAGTTTCACCTTTGAGAAAGTAAAAGAGGTTTCCAGCAGTTGGCTTGATTATTGTAAGATTGAGAAAAGACATACAAGCTTAAGGATTCTGCCACAAGAAGAGGCAAGAAGCATGGAGCAAATATATCCATAAAAGGTCAAAGAAAGTCCCAGATATAAGCATGAACAACAAAATGTATCTCCTATCTGAAGGCAGCCATTAAATATTGGAGGAGGCTCTGCTACTTCAAATACAAAAACAGCAATGCAGAACTCCAAGTAACATGAGGAATCAAGGAACCATGACATCACCAAACGATCAAAATCTTCCTCCAGTAACCAAACCCAATGATATGGAGATCTGTTATTTACCCAATAAAAAATTCAAAATAGCTGTCTGAGGAAGTTCACTGACCTACAAGAAAACACAGAAAGACAATTCAACAAAATCAGGAAAACAATACATGAAAAAATGAGAAATATAAGAAAGTGATAAGAATCATTAAAAAGAACCCGACAGAAATTCTGAAGCTGAAGAATTTAATGAATGAAATAAAAGTAAAATAGAGACCATCAACACCAGACTTGACCAAATAGAAGAAAGAAGCAGTGAATTAGAGAATAGGAACTTTGAAATAACCCAGTTAGAGAACAAAGTAAAAAAAATTAAAAAGGGCAAAGAAAGCCTACTTGACCTATAAGACACCATCAAAAGAACAAATATCAGAATCATTAGAGTAACAGAAGAGGAAGAGAAGTAGCAAGGGGTAGAAATTTTATTTAAAGAAATAATAGCTGAGAACATGCCAAACCAGGGGAAACACTTGGACATCCAAGTTCATAAGGCTTGTAAATCACCCTATTATTTCAATTCAAAATGGTCTTCTCCAAGATACATTATTGTAAAACTGTCAAAAATCAAAGACAAAGGGAGAATCCTAAAAGCATCAAGAGATAAAGATTATGACCTACAAATCAACCCAATAAGTCTATCAGCAGATTTCTCTGACACATTACAGCCCAGAAGAGAGTAGAATGATATATTTAAAGGGCTAAAAGAAAAAAATTGCCAGCCAAGAATATTCTACCTGGCAGAGTTATTCTACAGAAATGAAAGAGAACTAAAGATCTTCCCAGACAAACAAAAGCTGTGAGAATTCAACATCACTAGACCTGTCATACAGGAAATGCTGAAAGACATTCTTTAAGCTGAAATGAAAAGGTCAGTAAGGTGAAAACATACAAAAATATACAACACCCTAATAAAGGTAATACACAGTTTAAAAAACTCTAATAAGATGTTGTGTCAACCACTCAACTATGTTATCAATGTTAAAGGAAAAGAATATTTAAAAAACTATAGCTAATAATATTTGTTAATGAACACTTAATGTAAAAAGAGGTAAATTGTCACATCAAAAATATAAAAAGGGGGAATAAAAGGGTAAAGTTTTGTATGTAATTGAAGTCAAGTTGCTACCAGCATAAAATGGACTATATTATCTATAAGATGTTTTATGCAAGCCACATGGTAACCACATAGTAAAAACCTATAGCAGATTCACAAAAGATAAAGAGAAGGAAATCAGAGGTGACCACCACAGAAAGCCACTAATTCACAAAGGTAGTCAGCAAGAGAGAGAAAAAAAGGAACTAAAAAAGAGCCAGAAAGCAATTAACAAAATGGCATTAGTAAGTTCTTACATATCAATAAGTACTCTAAATGTAAATTAATTGAATCCCCCAATCAAAAGGCAAAGAGTGGCTGAATGGGTAAAAAACAAGACCCAACTATATGCTGTCTACAAAAGAATCACTTCAGCTTTGAGGACACACATCAGCTCAAAGTGAGGGACAGAAAAAATATATTCTATGCAAGTGGAAATCAAAAGGAAGTGATGGTAGCTATACTTGTATCAGACAAAATAGATTTTAATCCAAAAATTGTAACAAGAGACAAAGAAGGTCATTATATAATGATAAATTTATCTACTCATTAAGAAGCTATAACAGTCATAAATATATATGCACCTAATATTGGAGTACCTAAATATATTAAGCGAATACTAACAAAACTGAAGAGAGAAATAGATGATAATACAATAATCATATGGGACTTTAATACCCATTTTCATTAATAGATAAGTTATCCAGACAGAAAATCAAAGTGGAAATGTTGGACTTGAACTATATTTTTAGACAAAATGGAGCTAACATTTCATCCAACAGCAGCAGAATATATATACTTCTTAATTGCACTGTTAGAAGGAATGTAAATTGGTGCAGCCCCTGTGATAGAGAGTATGGGAGTTCCTCAAAAAGTTAAAAAAAAAATCATATGATCTGACAATCCCACTTTTGGGTATATATCCAAAGATATGAAAACAGGATATCAGAAAGATATCTACACTCCCAAGCTTACTGCAGCAATATTAACAATAGTCAAGTTGTGGAGAAAACTGAAGTATCAATCAATAGATGAATGGATAAAGAAGATGTGGTATATGTGTATATTGGGATATTATTCATTCATAACAAAAAAAAGATATCCTGCCTTTTGCAAGAACATGGATAGACTTTGAGGATAGTATGCTGAGATAAGTCACAGAAAGATAAATACTGTATGATCTCATTTATATGTGGAAACTAAAAAAGCTAAACTCATATAAACATAGAGTAGAATATGCGTTACCAGGGGCTGGGGGGGTGGAAAACTGGGGAGATGTTCGTCAAAGGGTACAAATTGCAGTTAGAAGATGAATAACTTCTGGAGAGCTAATATACAGCATTGTGAAAATAATTAACAGTACTGTAGTATATGTTACTAAGTTGTTAAGAGACTAGATTTTAAATGCTCTCACTATAAAAAATAAATGATAATTATGCAGCATAAAAGACATATTAGCTAACACTATGATGGTAATCATATTGCAATATATAAATGTATCAAATCAATTTGCTGTACACCTTAATCTTACACAATGTTAAATATCAATTTTATCTTAATTTAAATAAAGTCTAGGAGTTAGTTTTTCTGAGTGTCTCCCATATACACATGTTGTTAAATTTTGTTTGATTTTCTCCTGTAAATCTGTCTCTTGTCAATTTAATTCATAGACCAGCCAGAAGAACCTAGAAAGGTAGAGGACAATTTCTTCCTATCCAACAACTGGGATGAGAATGGGATAAAACTTTACTGGCTGGACACTATTGCCCCAAAGTTGTCACAGTAAGACATGCTGGGACACCTGATAGAAGCCAGCAGAAAGTGAGAATTCCTACCACATCAGTCAGTCTCCTGGATTTCTGCCTGCAGGGTCTGTTAGAAACAAGAGTGCCGTGTGGCTGACAGGGTCTTGGTGGTCCAGCCGGGTATCAGGCCTGAACCTCCGAGGTGGAAGAGCTAAGTCCAGGACATTGGACCAACAGAGACTTCCCAGCCCCATGTAATATCAATCAGTGAGAGATCTCCTAGAGAACTCCATCTCAACACTGAGACCCAGCTCCACCCAATGGCCAGAAAGCTCCAGTGCTGGACACCCCATGACAAACAACTAGCAAGACAGGAACACAACTCCACCCATTAGCAGAGAGGTTACTAAAAATCATACTAAGTTCACAGACACCACAAAACACACCACAAGATCCAGTATCACCCACCAGAACACAGGCACCAGTACCCTCCAGAAGGAAGGGTAAACAAGCCACTGAAGCAACCTCACCCAATGGGGGCAGACACAAAAAAAGCAATGGGAACTATGAACCTGCACGCTGCGAAAATGAGAGCCCAAACAGAAAGTTAAAAAAGATTAGAAGACACAGAAAAATGCAGCAGATGAAGGAGCAAGGCAAAAATCCAAATGAAGAGGAAAAAGGCAGTCTACCTAAAAAAGAATTCAGAATAATGACAGTAAAGATGATCCAAAATTTCAGAAATTGAATGGAGAAAATAAAAGAAATGTTTAATGAGGACCTAGAAGAACTAAAGAACAAATAGACAATGATGAACAACAAAATAATTGGAGTTAAAATTACTCTAGAAGGAATCAATAGCAGAATAACTGAGGTAGACGAACAGATAAGTGACCCTGAAGATAAAATAGTGGAAATAAAGAATAAAGTAAAAGGAAGGAAAAGAACTGAGGACAGTCACAGAGAAATCTGGGACAACATTAAACACACCAACATTCGAATTATAGGCGTCCCAGAAGAAGAAGAGAAAAAGAAAGGGTCTGAGAAAATATTTGAAGAGATTATAGTTGAAAACTTCCCTAACATGGGAAAGGAAATAATCAATCAAGTCCAAGAAGCACAGCAAGACGCATACAGGATAAATCCAAGGAGAAACATGCCGAGGCACATATTAATCAAACTATCAAAAATTAAATACAAAGAAAAAATATTAAAAGCAGCAAGGGAAAAACAACAAATAACATACAAGGGAATTCCCATGAGGTTAACAGTTGATCTTTCAGCAAAAACTTGGCAAGCCAGAAGGGAGTGGCAGGACATATTTAAAGTGATGAAAGGGAAAAACGTACAATGAAGATTACTCTACCCAGCAAGGATCTCATTCAGATTTGATGGAGAAATGAAAAACTTTAAAGACAAGTAAAAGTTAAGAGAATTCAGCACCACCAAAACAGCTCTAAAACAAATACTAAAGGAACTTCTCTAAGAAGGAAACACAAGAGAAGGAAAAGACCAGTAAAAGCAAACCCAAAACAATTAAGAAAATGGTAATAGGAACATACATATTGATAATTACCTAAAATGTAAATGGATTAAATGAAACAACTGAAACACATAGACTGGCTGAATGGATACAAAAATAAGACCTGTATATATGCTGTCTACAAGAGACCCGCTTCAGACCTAGGGACACATACAGACTGAAAGTGAGTGGATGGAAAAAGATATTTCATGCAAATGAAAATCAAAAGAAAGCTGGAATAGCAATTCTCATATCAGACAACATAGACATTAAAATAAAGACTATTACAAGAGACAAAGAAAGACATGACATAATAATCAAGGGATCAATCCAAGAAGAAGATATAGCAATTGTAAATATTTACGTACCCAGCATAGGAGCAGCTCAATACATAAGGCAAATACTAACAGCCATAAAAGGGGAAATCGGCATTGAAAAAATCATAGTAGGAGACTTTAACACCCCACTTTCACCAATGGACAGATGATCCAAAATGAAAATAAATAAAAAAAACACAAGCTTTAAATGACACATTAGACAAGATGGACTTAATGGACATCTATAGGACATTCCATCCAAAAACAACAGAATACATTTTCTTCCCAAGTGCTCATGGAACATTCTCCAGGATAGATCATATCTTGTGTCACAAATCAAGCCTCAGTAAATTTAGGAAAATTGAAATTGTATCAAGTATCTTTTCTGACCACAATGCTATGAGACTAGGTATCAATTACAGGAAAAAAAATGTAAAAAAAATACAAGCACATGGAGGCTAAACAGTATGCTACTAAATAAACAAGAGATCACTGAAGAAATCAAAGAGGAAATCAAAAAATACCTAGAAATAATTAGCAGAAGGAAAGAAATCATAAAGATCAGATCAGAAATAAATGAAAAAGAAATGAAGGAAACAATAGCAAAGATCAATAAAACTAAAAGCTGGTTCTTTGAGAAGATAAACAAAATTGATAAACCATTAGCTAGACTCATCAGGAAAAAAAGGGAGAAGAATTAATCACAGAATTAGAAATTAAAAAGGAGACATAACAACTGACACTGCAGAAAAACAAAAGATCATGAGAAATTACTACAAGCAACAATATGGCAATGAAATGGACAACCTGGAAGAAATAGAAAAAATTCTTAAAAAGCACAACCTTTCCTCAAGAAACAAGAAACATATCAAATAAACAACCTAACCTTACACATAAAGCAAGCAGAGAAAGAAGAAAAACAACAACAACAAAAAAAAAAGAAACCCACAGTTAGCAGAAAGAAAGAAATCATAAAGTTCAGGTCAGAAATAAATGAAAAAGAAATGAAGGAAACAATAGCAAAGAACAATAAAACTAAAAGCTGGTTCTTTGAGAAGATAAACAAAATTGATAAACCATTAGCTAGACTCATCAGGAAAAAAAGGGAGAAGAATTAATCACAGAATTAGAAATTAAAAAGGAGACATAACAACTGACACTGCAGAAAAACAAAAGATCATGAGAAATTACTACAAGCAACAATATGGCAATGAAATGGACAACCTGGAAGAAATAGAAAAAATTCTTAAAAAGCACAACCTTTCAAGACTGAACCAGGAAGAAATAGAAAATATGAACATACCAATCACAAGCACTGAAATTGAAACTGTGATTAAAAATCTTCCAACAAACAAAAGCCCAGGACCAGATGGCTTCAGAGTTGAATTTTAGCAAACATTTAGAAAAGGCTAACACCTATCCTTCTCAAACTCTTCGAAAATATAGCAGAGGGAGGAACACACCCAAACTCATTCTACGAGGTCACCATCACCGTGATAGTGAAACCAGGCAAAGACGTGACAAAAAAAGAAAACTACAGGGCAATATCACTGATGAATATACATGCAAAAATCCTCAACAAAATACTAGCACACAGAATCCAACAGCGTATTAAAAGGATCATACACTGTGATGAAGTGGGGTTTACCTCAGGAATGCAAGGATTCTACAATATAAACATAATAAAGGCCATATACCACAAACCCACAGTGAACATCATTCTCAATGGTGAAAAACTGAAACTATTTCCCCTAAGATCAGGAACAAGACAACGTTGCCCAGTCTCACACTATTATTTAACATAGTTTTGGTAGTTTTAGCCCGGGCAATCAGAGAAGAAAAAGAAATAAAAGGAATCCAAATCGGAAAAGAAGTAAAACTGTCACTCTTTGCAGATGACATGATACTATACACAGAGAATCCTAAAGATGCTACCAGAAAACTACTAGAGCTAATCAATGAATTTGGTAAAGTAGCAGGGTACAAAATTAATGCACAGAAATCTCTTGCATTCCTATACACTAACAATGAAAAATCTGAAAGAGAAATTAAGAAAACACTCCCATTTACCATTGCAACAAAAACAATAAAATACCTAGGAATAAACCTACCTAAGGAGACAAAAGACCTGTATGCACAAAACCATAAGACACTGATGAAAGAAATTAAAGATGATACAAACAGATGGAGAGATATACCATGCTCTTGGATTGGAGGTATTAACTTTGTGAAAATGACTCTACTACCCAAAGCAATCTACAGATTCAATGCAATTGCTATCAAAATACCAATGACATTTTTCACAGAACTAGAACAAAAAAAAATCACAATTTGTATGGAAACACAAAAGACCCCAAATAGCCAAAGTAATCTTGAGAAAGAAAAATGGAGCTGGAGAAATCAAGCTCCCTGACTTCAGACTATACTAAAAAGCTAAGTAATCAAGGGATTATCTTGCTGGCACAAAAACAGAAATATTGACCAATGGAACAGGATAGAAAGACCAGAGATAAACCCACACACATATGGTCACCTTACCTTTGATATAGGAGGCAGGAATATACAATGGAGAAGACTGCCTCTTAAATAAGTGGTGTTGGAAAATCTGGACAGCTACACATAAAAGAATGAAATTAGAACACTCCCTAACACCATACACAAAAATAAACTCAAAATGGTTTAAAGACCTAAATGTAAGGCCAGACAGTATAAAACTCTTAGAGGAAAACATATGCAGAATACTCTATGACATAAATCACAGCAAGATCCTTTAAAGACCTACCTCTTAGAGAAATGGAAATAAAAACAAAAATAAACAAATGGGACCTAATGAAACTTAAAAGCTTTTGCACAGCCAAGGAAACCATAAACAAGACCAAAAGACAACCCTCAGAATGGGAGAAAGTATTTGCAAATGAGGCAACTGACAAATGATTAATCTCCAAAATATACAAGAAACTCATGCAGCTCAATATCAAAAAAACAAACAACCCAATCCAAAAATGGGCAGAAGACCTAAATAGACATTTCTCTAAAGAAGATATACACATTGCCAACAAACACATGAAAGGATGCTCAACATCACTAATCATTAGAGAAATGCAAATCAAAACTACAATGTGGTATCACCTCATACTGGTCAGAATGGCCATCATCAAAAAATCTACAAACAATAAATGTTGGAAAGGGTGTAGAGAAAAGGGAACCCTCTTGCACTCTTGGTGGGAATGTGAATTGATACAGCCACTGTGGAGAGCAGTATGGAGGTTCCTTAAAAAACTAAAAATAGAACTACCATGTGACCCAGCAATCCCAGTACTGGGTATATACCCTGAGAAAACCATAATTCAAAGAGAGTCATTTAGTACAATGTTCACTGCAGTACTATTTACAATAGCGAGGACATGGAAGCAACCTAAGTGTCCATCCACAGATGAATGGATAAAGAATATGTGGCACATATATACAATGGAATACTACTCGGCCATAAAAATAAACGAAATTGAGTCATTTGTAGTGAGGTGGATGGACCTAGAGTCTGTCATACTGAGTGACAGACTCTCTTTCTCTCAGAAAGAGAAAAACGGATACTGTGTGCTAACACATATATATGGAATCTAAAAAAAAAATGGTTCGCATGAACCTAGGGGCAGGATAGGAATAAAGATGCAGATGTAGAGAATGGAGTTGAGGACATGGGGAGTTGGAAGGATAATCTGGGACCAAGTGAGAGAGTGGCATGGACATAAATACATTATCAAATGTAAAATAGATAGTTAGTGGGAAGCAGCCACATAGTACAGAGATATCAGCTAGGTGCTTTGTGACCTTCTAGAGTGGTGGGATAGGGAGGTTGAGAGGGAGGCGCAAGAGGGAGAGGATATGGTTATATATGTATACATATAGCTGATTCACTTTGTTATGCAGCAGAAACTAACACAACACTATAAAACAATTATACTCCAGTAAACATGTTAAAAAAATGTTCTAATGAGGATCAAGTTGCCAGATTTAGCAATAAAATACATGATGATCAATTAAATTAGAGAATCAAACAATGAATAATTCTTTCAGTATGGGACATACATTTACTAATATTGTATGAGATGTATTTATACTAAAAATTATTCATAGTTTATAAAACTCAAGTGTAACTGGGCATCTTGTATTTAATCTGGAATCCCCTGAGTATTAACAATTTTTTGAGCCCTGAGTGTCTCCAAAAGTTTAAGCAATATCAGTGACAAGTCTAAGATAAATAAGAAACGGAAAAGAAACCGAGCAGAAGAAAGGGTAAAGAATGAACAATGAATGTGAAAAATTTTAAAAATAGAGGCTGAGATAATTAAAATGATATATATGGTAGGTATACAGCATCATTAACCTGGAGAGCCCCTTATGGGATCCATTCAACAAATGTTGTTTAGTAGCCCTAGGATTGCTAGTGTTTGGCTTGTTCTCATGTAGACTTAATTTGGCTTTGATACTTGTTTTGGATAATTATTTACAAGTTAGAGACTGCAGATACCAAACTAAATAAATATATACCATATTTGCCTCAGTTTACCTCTGGAGTAAATATCTTGGATGGTCAATGTTAATGATGGAGAAACTGAATAGCTGAGACATGCCCAAGCTCATGTAGTGTTTTGCAAAGCAAACTAACTAGAGACTGGCTTTCGTGATTGCCCCCCCCCACTTTTTTAACCTAGAGTTTTTTTTTTTTTTTTTTTTTGGTGGTACGCGGGCCGCTCACTGTTGTGGCCTCTCCCGTTGCGGAGCACAGGCTCCGGACGCGCAGGCTCAGCGGCCATGGCTCACGGGCCCAGCCGCTCTGCGGCATGTGGGATCTTCCCGGACCGGGGCACGAACCCGTGTCCCCTGCATCGGCAGCGGATTCTCAACCACTGCGCCACCAGTGAAGCCCCTTAACCTAGACTTTGACAGTTAAGTAATTTATGGAGGAAAAACAAAACAGAGCAATACAAAATCAAGCAAATAATAGAAGGAGAGGATCTGATATCTCCATCATGTAGGTGAGGTATAATATGATCCTCAGAGTTTAGTTTCCAGTGGCAGGTAAATAGCCTGAGAAAAACCCTTGAGACAGGAATAATGACTAACTGGTAAGCTTTGCCAAAGTAGAAATAATGCTTCAATTCAACTTTTTATCTTCAGAACTGAGTACATAACCTTGCACATACTATGTGCTCAATACATACTCACTGGGAAAAAAAAAAGATATTCCTTATTTATAGTAGATATTAAAATTCCCATGAACTGAATCAGATATTTTACAATACTAACAACTAACTCAATAAAGACCACATAAAAGCTCAGAAAAACAAATTATAAGTAAAAAAATATATATACATATATATCAGTTATGAAAGATTCATGGTCCTCAGAACATGAGGCAGAACTTTGTCAAGTAAATAGGACTCCTGAAGTTATTTTGAGTAAATGTGTCATTTTGAAAATAAACATTTAAAAAGCATATTTAAAAAATTTCAAATCCAAAAGAAGGTGTACAAACTTTTGAGACATCAGCACGTACATTCTTTCTCAACCATCATCTCTTGTTTCATCTCTGAAATACATAAGGTTTATCCAAAAACCTTATGAGATACATGCATTTATCCAAAGTTGGAGAGACAAAGAATGCTTTGGCTGGAAAGGGTGACAGGTCCATTTACAATAATGAACTGCTATTTGAAAATTTAAGTATGTCCTTATTATGTCTAAAGCCAAAGAAAGAGCTGAAGGCATTCTGAAACCTCATTTGTCATACTGGAGAGGATATTCTATTAATGACTTTAAGTTAAGCTTTATGCAGTGTGTTTCAAGTGTATTTTAAGGATCACTTGGTCAGACAATTTCCTAAGGACAACAGAGAAAAAAAATGGCTAAGTGCAACTGAAAATAACATCCAGTTACCATCAACTCTCTTCCACAGTGAATCTGGCAATATCTTTTCCTGGTGGACTATTTCCTTTGTAAACATGGGCTGATCAACGCCTATCTCAAAAAAGTAGTCTTGCTTGGTTAGCACTGAATCCTAGCCTACAAAAGGAAAAAAGACTAACGGCAACAACTGGAAGATTTCTTGCTTATTGTTTTTGTAATACAGCATTTGCTTTACTTCAGCTTCTAACCTGAAAATGTTTTAGTGCATAGGAAGTATGAGAAAACTGGATCATTTCTTACAGACCTGTAGCTATGGCAGAATCTTAGAAGAATCTTAAGCAAGAATACAGCAGATGTTGCTTTTGCAAAGGCCATAATAATCCCATTTATATGAAAAACATAATTATGGTTCCAAAGGTCAAATACTGATTGTTTTACTTCACAGATGTATTATGTATATGGCATTGAAGACATAGTTGCATCTAGTTATTAAAATCTCTCCCATATTGTACATAGGAGAAGGAAATACACGTTTTTGGGAATACTTTTTATTGTTAATGTTATTAATATGGGACAGGCTAGTCATGAAATGACCATCAAGAAACTCCACTCTTGGCAGAGAACTAATTAATAGAGTGATGCATCAATACTGGGCAATGCTATTTGTTAGAAACAGCTGTGTTCAGTATGGCAGTTCTCGACTATACTACACTATGGACAAAGGATTTCACCAATTAGGGCTTCTTCACTGCCACACAAGAAAAATGAGGAACAGATTTAGAACGTAGTGTTTAAATGTGTGTATCTGAACACTGCCAGATCTCAAATCCCAGCCTTACTACTTAATAGCTGCATTAAGTTTGGACCTCTCATTGTGTCAGTTTCTTCATTATAAATGGAAATAATGTTAGAATTTATTTCATAGATGCACAGTGAGAACTAAGTGGGATAATGTATGTGAATGAAGTTCTCAGCACTATGAGGCTCAATTCATGTTAGCTTTATTATTATTATTAAACAGCTATGTGCCACACATCGTGCTAGGCGTTTCACATTTCTTATTTTTTTTTAACACTCACAAGCACCTTGTCAGGACAATATCATTCATTGTTTTGCCAAATCGTTATTTTGCTTGCAAGCCAAAAAGATTGACTTTGGATAACACACACACCTACAAAAAGTGTAGGAACCAGGATGATTCCAGTGATCAACATAGCAGGTATACCATGCTGCTTCTGCTGGGGTGAATCAAATCTAACCATTTTTTCATTCTTTTATCACTCTGCTCAAGAGAGACTCCAGTTAGTTACACTTGGATTTTTAACCATAATTTGCCTAAGGAAGGGATCGACACCCTGATCAGCATTCCTATAAAGACTAATCACAATGGGGAACAGGTAATCCTATAAAAGGAAGTCCGGGTGCTGTTACTTGAAGAAGACAAAGGATGATAGATAGCCACAGACAGAAAGTTTCTAGGAATCATACTCTATAAAGGAGTACTTTTGTGTTTTCAGCTTTAAGGTATGGAAGTACAGGTTAGTCAGTTGTGCTGGTGATGGGTGAGAATCCATTGTGAGAGATTTCTCTTGGAAATTTATTTTCTGAAAACCTGATAAATTCCTTTAACATTTCTTCTGGAGGATGAAATCTCTAGGAAAGATTTAATAAATTTGCTTTTAGGTTACATACATAGAGGTATATTGTTATAGGCTCCTCACAATATCTTAGAGCCTGTGCAAACAAAAATCTTGATAGGACCAATTTTTTATGGAGATTATAGATGAGATTTCTTACCCTTTAAAACATTAATTTCCTTACTGCACTTTAATTGTTCCTGACTAATCATGAACCTAACATAAAAAGCTATCAAACTGCTGTCAATTTCCTGAAATACCTTCCAAAACCACTAGTGGAAGTGATAGTAATAGAAATTGTCCAAATATGCAAACACCTAATAAAAAGTTTCTAAACCTTGTTGAAGTTATTCATTGGTAAATATCAAAATATTACATAAAAAATACATATGTAGGGAAGTGGAGAGTAAAATTTGGGGGGGGAATTTTTTTCAGTTATTGTCTTATTTTCTAGCAAGTAAAGATCAGCTTATTAAACATCTGTTTTCAGGTTTAGTCAATTTGCTTGAAATACTGCCCACTCACTTTGAGAGTAGAAAGAGACTAGGCAACTGAACTATAAAACTTTCATGAATTAACCAGAGCTTCAGTAGGAACTGGTTTTGAACATTTTTTTTCCTATTCCTTTTTTTCTTTTTCTGGGAAGGTAACTGAAGCAAGTTTTCTTCTGAAGCCATATTGTTTGGCTATTGAAATATTCCGAAGTATTGATTTTGATTCCTGGTTTTGCTTATTGCTTGGCATTTCATTCCAGCCCTTTAGAATGTGTTGCAGCACCCATTTTAAGTTTATGGCACATCTAGTGTAATATGAAGTATTATGACAAAATTTAGTTCCCTCAAACTCAAAGACTGCTGTATCTTTTGCATCTGCTTGGAGAGAAATGGAAGGTACCTTTGTTCAGCTCTGAAGAAGGGAGAAGTTCCTCTAAAGGAAAGTTTCATCTATTTCAATAGTACTTACTCTAAATAGTCATAAATGAGGAATGATTTAACAGTTCCATAATATAGTATCACTTTAAGCCAGACACAGATGTTTCAAATTAAAGTGTTCCATTTATAGAAGCACAAAACGAAAGAAAGCTTTTAAATGGTAGGGTGACAGACTGCCTACTTATCAATGAGCTTGCTTCAGAAACCCTAGGTGCTCTCCCATTATAAAAGACAAAACCTTTTACAATGTATACATATCACAATATTTCTAAAAATGTGGGATTCAAAACTGTTGGCACTTTAGACCACTTGCTTCCAGAAATAAAGCCTTGGTTGTGCAATAAACCTCCTCTGAGCACTATATTTCAGCTCTGCACATAATTAGGATTTTAAAACATCAAAATGGCAAAAATCATGAAGTAGTACCATTACCAGTATACTAAAATTGTCCAGTAAGAAAAGATCCACTTACACTTGTATTAAATGAGGAAGTCAGGCAACCTCCATAGCCAATAATATTTATCAAACTGGCCCTGCCAGAAATTTCCACCATTAGCCAATTCTTTGTGTTAAAGCATTATTATCCCTCTTCTATCAGATTGCATATTATCTGAGAGGGATTAAAACATTCAGCCATTGAATGTAAACTTCAGATTTATTATAATTATTTATTATATTTATTATATTTAAGGAAGTGAGACACAACTCAAGTGTTTTTATTAAGATGATATTAACATAAAATAAAACTGACCATTTTAAAGTGAATAATTTAGTGTCATTTAGTACATTTGCAATGTTGTGTAACTACCAGCTTTATCTAGTTCCAAATATTTTCATCACCCCAGATTATGATCCCATACACATTAAACAGTTCCCTATTCCCCTTTTTCTAGCCTGTGGAATCACCAGCTTGCTTTTCATCTCTATGGATTTACCTATTCTGGATATTTCATTTAAATGGAATTGTACAATATGTAAACTTTTGTGTCTGGCTTATTTCACTTAGGATAAATATTTTCAAGGTTTTGTCATGTAACAGTACTCCTTTCTTTTTTAAGACTGAATATTTTTCATTTCATGAATACATCACAATTTTTTTTTCCATTCAGTTATTTATGACATTTGACTTGCTTCAAACTTTTGTCTATTGTGAATAATGCTATTATGATCATTTGTGTACAAATATTCTTTTGAATGTATACCTAGAAGTAGAATTGCTGAGTCGTATGGTAATTCTATGTTTAATTTTTTGCAAACCTCCCAACTTAAACATCACAAGGAAACAATTTTACATTACAATTAGCAATGTATGGGGGAGGTTGCAATTTGTCCACATCATTGCCAACATTAATTATTTTTGCATTTAAAAAAATGTATAACAGTCATCCTAGTGGGAGTAAAGTTGTGTCTCACTGTGGTTTTGATTTGCATTTACCTAATGACTAATGATGTTGAGTATCTTTTCATGTGCTTATTGGCCATTTGCATGTCTTTGGAGAAATATCTGTCAAGCCCCTGGATTGGTTATCTTTGGGTTGTTTGGGTTTTGCGTTTTTGAATTATGAGTTTGAATCGAGTTGTTCAACATTTTGTCATTGAGTTATAAGAATTCTTATATGAGAACTCTTATGAGATAAAGATAAAGATTTGCAAAGATTTTTTTCCCCTCTGTAGGTTGTCTTCCACTTTCTTGATACTGTCCTTTGATGCACAAAATGTTTTCAATTTTTACGAAGTCTAATTTATCTATTTTTCTTTTGTTGCTTATGTTTTTGGTGTCATGTCTAAGAATTTATTGTCCAATTCAAGGTCACAAAGAGCACAAAAACCTGTAATTTCTTCTAAAGGTTTTAGAGTTTTAGCTCTTATATTTAGGTCTTTGATCAATTTTGAGTTAATTTTTGTTTATGGTGAGAGATTCCACTCCAACTTCATTCTTTTGCATGTGAATATCAAGTTGTCTGAGTACCATTTGTTGAAGAGACTATTCTTTCTCCATTGAATGATCTTGGCATCTTTGTTGAAAATCAATTTACCAGGATTATATGTGATTATTTCTGACTTCTCAATCCTACTCTATTGGCCTCTATGTCTATCTTTATGCTAGTACCATGCTGTTTTCATTACTGTGGCTTTGTAGTAAGTTTTGAAATCTGGAAGTATGGTTTCTCCAACTTTGCTCTTCTTTTTCATGATTTTTTTTTTTTTTGGTATTTGAAATCCCTTCTAATTCCATATGAATTTGAGGATTGATTTTTCCATTTCTGCAAAAAGGTTTTTAGAACTTCAATAAGGACTGTATTGAATTTGTAGATCACTTTGGGTAGTATTGCCAGATAAACATCATTAAATCTTCTAATCCATGAACATGAGATGTTTTTCCATTTATTTTTGTCTTCTTTAATTTCTTAAAGCAATGTTTTAGAGTTTTCAATGTTCAAGTTTTTCACCTCCTTAGTTGAATTTATTCCTAGGTATTTTGATTTTTTGGATGGTATTACAAATGGAATTATTTTCTTAATTTCTTTTTCAGACTGTTCACTGCTTGTTGGTATATAAAAGCATGACTGATTTTATATGTTGACCTTGTATTCAGTAACTTTGCTGAATTCATTATGAGTTCTAGTAATTTTTTTGTGGCTCTTATGGGAGTTTCAATATATAGCATCACATTATCTGTGAATCAGCTAAGTTTTGATAGGAACCTGAAGAAGCAAAACAGGGAAGAAAATGTTCACAAAATAGGGTTGCAGAAGATGTTAGTCTTGTGTAGGATGAAACAATTAGAGTAGAAGAAGGGGATCAATAAGGCAAAAATAAAATATTAGGCCCCTAAAAAGTGTACAGAAAGCAAGGAGTAAAAAACGAAATAGACTAAAGGAATTTGAAAGGTCAGGTTTTCATACTTCACAATTTATTCAGTAGTCAGCTTTATTCACAGCAGAAAGGAAAGACCTCATTTAATCAAAATTATTATAGTAAGGATGATGCCTAGAGACATGTTCTTATTGTAACAAAGACTTGAATTTCTGGGGTCGACCAGAACAAATTCTTAAATTTTGTCTGCATATATATTTTACAGCCTTAAACATACAGATTAATATGTCTTATTTTAGTTGCTACTTACATTCCATCTTTCCAAGCTGCCTCATGGAAAGCAATATGGAGTTTGAAAGCACTTACTAAAAAGTGTCTGCATTTTGAAGAATTCTGTAGTAGACAGTATTTTAAAATCTTCCTATGTACTTCAATACAATTTCAACTGTTTCCATTTTGACATTTAAGGAAATAAATCCAAGGCTAGAATCCTCAGTTTCACAGGTGCTTTTATTTTTTAGTCATGTCTGAAAAATGATAAGCAGGAAATGATCCAAGCATAGGTCATTCTAATCCATTACTCAATTTCAACCTCATAGTAAAAGAATGTCAGTCAGTAGATGAAATAAATTGCCATGCTGATTAATTTTCACCTGCCAGATTGATTAAATTGATATTCCTTTTTAACCCTATTCTTTAATGGACTTATTTGACACATCAAGTAACTGTCTGAACTAGAAATCTAGTTTCTTTCTGGATACCATTCTCTGTCTTAACCCACACCTAATCTATCAGCAAGTCCTGCAATTTCTACTTCCAAAATATTCCCCACATGTCAATTTCTCTCCCTCTCTACTGCCACCAGCCTAGGACAGACCACCGTCATCTCTTGGCTGGATTTTTAAATAGCCTCAAATTTGGTCTCCCTGCATCCAAACACCCTTGCCTCTCAATTCCATTCTCCACACAGCAATTAATCTATCAAAAATGTAAATCAGATGATTTCACTCTCCTCTTTAATCCTCCAATGGCTTTCCCCTTCACACTTAGAATTTAACATCCAAAATCCTTACTACAACCTATAAAACTCTGCATGATCTGAACCTTCACTGACTTTCTCATACCTTCTACTACTTCCTCCCTTACACTAAACTCTCCAGCCCCACTTGTCCTTTTTCTGATTCTCAACATTCCAAACTTGTTCCCTTTTCAAAGCTTTTTCCCTTCTTATTTTTCTACTTGAGATGCTTTTCTACCAGGTAAACTCCTTGTTCAACCCATCCATGAAGGTCTCAGCTCTAATGAAACTTCCTAAAGCAGAACTTCCTTGACAACCTGATCTAAATTTGTCTCCTAATTCATCCCTTCTCCATACCATATTATTTTTTTACAGAGTCCTGTTCTTTTCCACAGAAGTCTTATCACAATATTTATTTATTTATTCGTCTCCTACTAGATTGTATGCTCCATAAAGACAAAACCTTATATTTATTAATCACCACCTTATAATATGTGTAGGCATATTTAAAAAAATTGTCCACTGTATAAATAATTTTTATTTTTTAATGAGGTGTCATCTTAATTTTATTTCCTCCCCCTTAATTCATTACTTCCTTCAATAAATGTTATCCTTTCTCTTGAATCTTTAATTATCTTCCTTCCCCTTTCTCATGCATAGGCTCAGGTTACCTTTAACAACACAAAATTTAAACTTTACTCCTTCTTGTCAAGACATGCCTTTATTTCTCAGCCTCTGCCCTCAGATTCATGGATTGCCCTGAATTCACAGTTACTTTGTCCATCCCCAAGTTAGTTCATTCAATAGAGCTGGGTTTCTGTCTTGGCCTATGTTTGTTAATTCTCACAGATGTTTTTTTTTTTTTTTTTTTCTGTCAAATTCTTATTCTAGTACTGGGGTCTGCCACATCTTTAGTTCACTGACTAGTCTCCCTGCTGCCTCCACTTACTTGTAAAAAGGTACCCTACCTTTGCTAGAACTGGAGACATATATTTGCTCAGCTAGGGCCTACGAAATGAGGATTTTGTCCTTTTATTTTCATGGAAAAATGTGTTGTATAAGGGCTGACCACTTTCCTCAGGACCAATTGTTTCAAAAATTGATATTGAGGTTTCAGTAGGTAACACAATTAACCTCACCACCAGGCCATTAATCCTGTTCTCAAAAACTCCAGCCTGTCTCTGGCTTCTTGTTCACCCAAAGTTCTTTAAAAATAGTATGCAATCATTCTCTCTACTTTGGCAACATCAATCCACCCAAATTCTTTGTAATCTGATTCCTTCCTCTACATGAGTACTAAAGCTAACCTCTGGAATGATCTCCAAATGATAAAACCAATTCCTTAGTTCTGATTAAAATTGATTTCCCTGCAGTAGTTGACTAACCAACTTGTTTTTATTGAAATGCTCTTAAATTTTGTGACCATTCATTACTGTTTTTTCTCTAACCTTTCAATTGAGCTTTATGTTGTTTTTCTAATAACTTCTTTTTTCTCCTGCTCCTTAAATATAAGGTGCTGTCCTTGATTTTATTTCACTTGTTCCTTAGATAATTAATTCATCTCAATATCTTAATTATTACATCTATGTGAAGTTTATGTACTTAGTTAAAAAACATCTCTGGGACATTCTTCTCATATTTCTCTTTGATAGCTGACTATTCATATTTTGATGTTCCAAGACTTCATTCTCAATATGTCAAAAAGCTGAACCCATAATCAAAGCCCCAAACCTCATTTCTTTTAATAGTTACCATTGCTTTTTTCAGTCTTGAAACTTCAGAATTATTTTTATGTCTTTCTACTTCACTCCCCTCATCCAACTATCCAATGAGTATTATCAATTTTTCCATTACAGTGTTTCTCACTTAAGACTCTATAGCCAGAGTACATTCCAGAAACCCAGTTCAATCTTTCATAACATATGCATGAACTATACAAGTATCTACTTAATTGTTTCCTTCATTTCAATAATATCTGCTCCTGGGCAGTAATCTCCAAATAGAAGTTAAATAACCCAAAAGTATTCAAATGGCTCACTAGAATTCAAGACAGAAAATCATAGATTTGATTTATATAATATGATGTCTTAAAAATCAGAAAGAAATTTATTTTTACCAACATTTAGCATATATGTTAACACCGGCCTCCAACTCAATTCGTAAGTATATGTTTATTTGACAAGGCTGGGAGGCATGTTATCTTGAAGAAGGAGACGAAGTGTCACAATATGGAGGGGTTGGTGCCTTCACTCTTCATTTTTCTTCAGCTTTCATTAGATATTGTGGTTTACTCATTCCAGTTCAGTGGATTTAAATATTACATTATCAATTTTTAAAGAAACGAATAATCAAAGATTGGCCAAAGGTTTTCTTTTATGTGTTATGATCTTTGATTGATAGAACTTAACTACCTGTTAATTGTTTGGGGTTCTAAATGGATATGGGGAACCATTCCTGCAGAAATGATTTACTTTTCCATTTATAGCAGTTATTTAGACCATTGAACTAGAATCAATAAGCCTTCCCTATAGGGTCTCCCCTCAGAGCATAAGTGCAGGTTCACCTTTTACCATGCAGCCTAGAGATTAGTTTTCAGAGAGCAACTCTGCCTCAGGCATCTGTGACCCTCCCACCTGCTTTTTCGGTTCTGGCTCTAGATGGACCACAGTTCTTTATTGTTTCTGTCTTAACTGTTGATCTCCTTTTTTCTTTTCTTATTTAAGGGTGAGGACTACTTGGGACCTTTCTGTACCTTTTCTGAGACCTTCACTAATATCTTGCAAAGTTTTAGTTGTTATAGAAATGAATGGTCACTTGGAGGATCTAAGTACCTATAATAAAGAAACAGAAGTGTTACATAGATCTTTTAGTTTTTAAGGATAAAGAAGAAAGTTCCTGGGTAGAGTAAACAGCATGAATAAAAATACAAGAATGAGAAGTCTAAATGTGTTTCATGTAATGTTGAGTTATCTAAGTTCATCTGAAGTAGGTGCTAAGAGATACAAAAGCCTATATGACAGGAAATTCTTCTCTTCCATATACATATGTACTCTTTTCCATTTCTCTTAAAACACACTACAATCTTTGTGTATATTTGTTTTACCACAGCAAAAACGTGGTGAGAAATATCAATTAACACTTGGCCTTAGAGTTACAGAGACAAAGGAGAGAGTTTGCAAATTTGATGACAGAGGTTTCTTAACCTTACCCTAGACCAACAAGCTCATGCTGATCCACAAGCTGAATATAGTCACATGAATGAGCTCCAGACAGGACCAGCAGAAAAACCATCCAGTTGAACACAGACTAAATTGAAGACTCAACGTCAACACCAAATAAAATAAATGGTGGGACTTCCCTGGCAGTCCAATGATTAAGACTTCGCCTTCCAGTGCAGGGGGTGCAGGTCCGATCCCTGGTCAGGGAGCTAAAATCCCACATGCCTCACAGCAAAGAAACCAAAACATAAAACAGAAGCAATATTGTAACAAATTAAATAAAGACTTTAAAAATGGTCCACATCTAAAAAAAAATCTTAAGAAAAGGATGTTTTACTATATACCAGTAGATAACTGATACACACCAGGAAATCAATATATGAAAAATTAGAGTGGAAAAAGACACTTTCAGATGAATAAAAAGTGAGACTACCAACAAGAGACCTGCACTAAATTAACTCCTTAAGAATGAACAAATGATGTCAGAAGAATAGTCTGATATGCATAATAGTGGGCAAATAAGTAAAATGTTAAACAGGTACGTAAATCCAAAGTTTTCTTTATAAATTAATAAAAGTAATTTATAATGTATGGTGTTAGAAAACAGCAGAAAATTTGACTAGACTATTAGGATGAATTTGGACTTGTTCCCTCCTCTTCATTTTTTTTTTGTTTGTTTTTTTGGAAGATTTTAAGTAGGAATGGTGTTAATTCTTCTTTAAAAGTGTGTTAGAATTCAACAGTGAAACCATCTGATCCTGGGATTTTCTTTTTAGAGACGTTTTTGATTACTGATTCATTAGCCCTGTTAGTTATAAGTTTGTTCAGATTTTCTGTGTCTTCATGATTCAGCCTTGGTAAGTTGTGTGTTCTTAGGAATTTTTCCATTTCATCAGTGCCCTTATAAGAAGAGACAAGAGAGAGCTTGCTTCCTCTCTCTCTCTCTCTCTCTCTCTCTCTCTCTCTCCCTCTCCCTCTCTCTCTCTCTCTCTCTGCCATGTGACGATACAAGAAGACATTCCTTAGCAAACGAGGAAAAGGGCCCCTCCAGAAGTCAAATTGCCTGGAACCTTAATTTTGGACTTCCCAGCCTTCAGAAATGTGAGCAAGAAATATCTGTTGTTTTAGCCATTCAGTCATTGGAATTTTTGTATAGCAGCCCAAAATAACTAAGACATGGTTGTTCCTCAAAAAATTAAAGATAAAATTATCATATGACCCAGCAATTCCACTTATGGGTATATACTCAAAAAAGCTTGAAAGCAAGATCTAGAAGAGATATTTGTACACCCATGACATTGGCAGCATTATTCACAGTAACCAAATGTGGAAGCAACCCAAGTGTCCATCTATGAATGGATGAACAAGATATGACATATCCATTCAGTTACAAGTTGGATATATGTCCAAAAGAAAAATAAAGATCTAACTAAATGAAGATATATTCATTGTTCCTGGACAGGGAGATGCAGTTTTATTAAGATGTCAATTGCTACTACTTCATCTATAGATTCAACGCAATCCCAATCAAAATCCCAGCTACTTATTTTGTTGATATCCACAAACTGATTCCAAAGTTTATATGGAGAGGCAAAAGACCCAAAATAGCCAATAAAATATTGAGGAATAACAAAGTCAGAGGCATGAAACTACTCAACTTCAGGACTTACTATAAAGCTATAGTAATCAAGACAGTGCAGTACTGGTGAAATAATAGACAAAGAGATCAATGGAACAGAACAGACAGCCCAGAAATAGAGCAACCAAATATAGTCAACTGACTTTTGACAAAGTTGCAAAGACAATAAAATGAAGAAAAGCATGTCTTTTCAACAAGTGGTACTGGAACAACTGGACAACCACATGCAAGAAATAATAATAATTATTATAAAAATTTACTCAAAATGGATCATAGGACTAAATGTAAAATGCAAAATTATAAAACTCCTAAACGGTAACATAAGAGTAAATTTAACATAAGAGTAAATTTAGATTACCTTGAGTTTGCCAGTGACTTTTTAGACACAAAGCCAACAGTACAATCCATTGAAAGAAATAACTGATAAGCTGGACTTCATTAAAATTAAAAACTTCTGCTCTGTGAAAGACAGTGTCAAGAGAATGAGAAGACAAATCACAGTCTTGTCTTCACAAATCCAATAAGACAGATATTTTAGTCCTTTAATAATTTATTGCTTGGTCCCATTCTATGTTTCTGACTTTCATAGATTTCTCATCAGAATTTGTTTGGAGTATGGAAAACAAAAATTCATAATAAATTATCATAATTACTATTTAGTGAATCTTAAGTATTTTACTTTATTCTAAGAATAAGATATGTCACTACTAATATAAATTTCATTTAAAAATAAATTCATCAGATCTTTCTAAGCCTGGAAGATATACTATCTATACTAGTGACTCTACCAGTTAACCAGGCACTGATGGGCAGATTAGCTAGTCATATGACACTGAGAACCCATCTGTCACTCAAATATGACAATGTCTTTGGAGCCCATAGTAGATTCCACAGAGATTAGAGAGAAAGATTGAGTTAAACCTGAGAAAATTTTAGAAAAGCCACACTATCCCCAGAGATTCTGTAATGGTGGTCCCGGTGCTGATATGAAGGCCCCAATATGTCAGATGTGCCTGAAGTATTTGAATTTCCTTTGATAATTTTTATAGTGCTGACAGAATTCTTGATTTTATGATGACTTTATGAAGTCTAGAGCATTCTGTACTTATGGAAGAGAGGATCAGTGTCTTTACAGGTATTGCATGTAACTCAGCACCAATTTACACCATGCAATAATGAATAATCATTTGAGACAGTAATTCCAAGTAGCACATTTTAATGCCTTTCAATACTTTATTATCATAATGTTCCTCTTGTGTCTTAAAGAAATTGTACTGACCATGGATATTTCTATTTAAAAAAAAAAACAAAAAACACTTTTGTTTTCTCATTTACCCACCTGCATTTGTTCTAAATGAGAATAACTGATTTTAGGTACATGTGAAAAATACTTAGATTCAAGCTGGATTTTATTAAAATTAAAAATTTCTGCTCTGTAAAATATAATGTCAAAAGGATTAGAAGACAAGCCACACATGGGGATAAAATAAAATTTTAAAAAACCATAAAGGATTTGCATTGAAAGTATACAAACTCTTAAAAATTAACTAGAAAATGAACAACTCAATTAAAAATTGGGCAAAATATTAGAACAGACAAGTTACTAAAGGAGATATACAGATGAAAAATATGAATGTGAAAAGATGTGCCACATCATCTCATCAAAGATTTGAATATAAAATGAGATACCACTACACACCTATTAAAATGGCCAAAATCCAGAAAAATGACTCCACCAAATGCTGGTGAGGGTGTGGAGTTACAGGAACTCTCATACCTGGCTGGTGGGAATGCAAAATGATACAAATACTTTGGAAGACAGTTTAGCAGATTCTTACAAAATTTAACATTCTCTTATCATATGATTCAGCAATCATGTTCCTTGATGTTTACCCAAATGACTGAAAACTTATGCCAATTTAAAAACCTGTAAATGAATATTTATAGCATCTTTATTCATAATTGCTAAAACTTGGAACCCATCAAGATGTGCTTCAGTGGATAAATGGGTAAACTGTGGTATATCTAAACAATGGAATATTATTCAGCACTATAGAGAAGTGGACTATCAAGATATACAAAGACATGGAGGAAAATTAAATGCACAATACTAAGTTAAGAAAGTCAAATTTAAAGGGCTAAATACTGTATGATTCCAACTATAAGACATCCTGGAAAAGAAAAAACCTATGGGAAAATAAAAAGATCAGTGGTTGCTAGGGGTAGGGAGAAGGGATGAATGAATAAGCAAAGCAGAGAAAAATTTTAAGGCAGTGAAACTTGTTTTGTATGATATTAAAATGGTGGGTAATTATCATTGTTGTTTGGTCCAAACTCATAGAATGTACATCAAGAGTGAACTTTAATGAAACTATGGACTTTTGCTAATAATGACATGTCAATGTAGATTCATTAATTGTAAGAAATGTACCACTCTGGTATGGTATGTTGATAGTAGGGGAGGCTATGTTTTTTTGGGGGGAAAGTGGTATATGCAAATTCTGTATACTTTCTCTTTCTTAGTTTTGCTATTACCCTGAAACTTATTCAAATCAAAGTATATTCATGTGGAGCAAACACAAAATAACTCATGTGCCATTAATAAATATGTTGTTTAATCTCCAAATTTTTGAGGGTTTTCCAGCTCTGTTTACATTATTGGTTTTTAGTTTCATTCCTTTGCAGTATGAGAATGTACATGGTTTGCTTTTTATTTTTTTAAACTTATTAAGGTGTTTTTTGCCTAATAATGTCATCTATCTTGGTGAATATTCTATATGACCTTCAGAAGAATATATATTCTGCCATTGTTGAATGGAATATTCTAAGTGTCAACTTGATCAAGTTGATTGATAGTACTATACAAGTCAACTATATCCTTACAGATATTCTGTCTGCTTGATATATCAATTACAAAAGGAGGTGTTGAAGTCTCCAACCATAACAGTGGATTTGTCGATATATCCTTTTAGTTCTATCAGATTTAGTCTTAACGTATTTGAACACAGTTTTTAGGTGCATGAGATTTAAGATTTGTATGTTTTCTTGCATATGTGACCCACTTATTATTATGTAATATAGCTCTTTATCCTTGGTAATTTTCATTGTACTGAAGTCTACTTTGTTTTAAATTACCATATCTATTCCAGCTTTCTTTTGCTTAGAATTAGCATGGTTTACCTTTTCCCAATTCTTCCTTTTAATTTAAGTCTTTAAATTTAATGTATCTTTATGGTACATAACATATAGCTGTGTTTTT
This sequence comes from Physeter macrocephalus, assembly GCF_002837175.3. Lineage (NCBI taxonomy): Eukaryota > Metazoa > Chordata > Mammalia > Artiodactyla > Physeteridae > Physeter > Physeter macrocephalus. The sequence goes on along the minus strand of NC_041234.1, from coordinate 69,144,918 downwards.
TTATTTCACACTATCTGTGTATTTTAATAGGTGCATTTAGATCATTCACATTTAAAGTGATTATTAATATTATTGAATTGATATTTATCATGTTTATGGCTGTTTTCAATTAATGTATTTGTTTTTGTTTATTTTGTAACCTCTTTTTCTGCCTTCCCTAATTAATTAATTTTTTTTAATTGAAGTAGAGTCAATTTACAATATTATATTAGTTTCAGGTATACAAACATAATGATTAAATATTTTATAGATCATACTCAATTTAACGTTATTACAAAACAAGGGCTACACTTCATCATGTTGTACAATATATTCTTGTTGCTTATCTATTTTATACATTGTAGTTTGTACCTCTCAATCCCATACTCTATCTTGCCCCTCTCTCCTTCCTTCTCCCCATTGGTAACAACTAGTTTGTTCTCTATATATGTGAGTCTGTTTATGTTTTGTTACATACATTTGTTTTATTTTTTAGATTCCACATATAAGTGATAACAGAGTATTTGCCTTTCTCTGTCTGATTTATTTCACTAATCGTAATACTCTAGGTCAATCCATATTGTTGCATATGGCAGAATTTCATTCCTTTTATGGCTGAGTGTATATACATATGTATATATATATACAAATATGTATATATGTATATCACATCTTCTTTATCCATTCATATGTTGATAGACACTTAAGTTGCTTACATATCTTAGCTATTGTAAATAATGCTGCTATGAACATTGGGGTGCATGTATCTTTTTGAATTACTGTTTTCATTTTCTTTGGATATATACCCAGGAGCGGAATTGCCAGATAATTTGGTAGTTATATTTTTCGTTTTTTAAGGAACTTCCATATTGTTTTCCACAGTGGCTGCACCAATTTACATTCCCACCAAAAGTGTACAAACGTTCCCTTTTCTTCACATCCTCACCAATATGTGTTATTTGTAGACTTTTGATGAAAGTCATTCTGACAGGTGAGTTGATATCTCATTGTGGTTTTGATTTGCATTTCTCTAATGGTTAGAGATGCTAAGCATTTTTTCATGTGCCTGTTATCCATCTGTATGTCTTCTTTGGAAAAATGTTTATCAGGTCTTCTGCCCATTTTTTAATTGGGTTGTTCGTTTTTTGGATGTTGAGTTGGATGAGCTGTTTATATATTTTGTATATTAACCCCTTATCGGTCATGCCACTTGCAAATATTTTCTTCCATTCAGTAGGTTTTTCCTTTCATATCGTGGATGGTTTCCTTTGCTGTGCAAAAATTTGTAAGTTTAAGTCCTATTTGTTTATTTCTGCTTTTATTTCTTTTGCTTTAGGACACATGTGCAAAATACTGCTATGATTTATGTCAAAGAGTGTTCTGTCTGCTCTTTTCTAGTTTTATGGTTCAGAGCTTACATTTAGGTCTTTAATCCATTTTGAGTTTATTTTTGTATTTGGTGTGAGGAAGTATTCTAATCTCATATTTTACATGTAACTATATGGTTTTCAAACCACCAATTATTGAAGAGACTGTCTTTTCTCCATTGTATATTCTTTCCTCTTTTGTCATAGATTAATTGAACACAGGTGGTTAGGTTTATCTCTGCATTCTCTATTCTGTTCCATTGATTTCTGTTTTTGTGCCATCTTCTGTTTCTAATACTGTTTGATAGACAGCTTTTGGCCAGTGTCTAGTGCTCTTTTTGTTGCTGTGTGTCTCTGACCATGTTCTACTGGGTCAGAAAACTGCTTCTTGAAGTGGATCCTGCTACCTAAAAGTCCTGGCACAACCCAGTCCAGGTTCCAGTGAGGCCAATGTGAACATTATATTTTAAAGCTTTTATAACTTTTGTTACTCTAGCCTTTGGATTCTTGATTCTATGAGCTTCATCTACAATAACAGCTGACCATTCCAAACTGCTAAGTTCATCCAGACACAAGTACAGTATTTCATAAGTTGTTACAGCAATTTCACATTTCCTTTGTTTTACACAAATTGGTTCATTCTTTTTTGTTACCATGTAAAATAATGATTCTGAAATATCCCCAGGTGTCCAATTCATCCTTCCAGTTGTAGAGGACAGAAAGAGGAGCAACTATTAAGAACATATTTTTTGCTATAAGAGAAGGGGTGCTCCTTTTTCAAACTTTGTAGTAAAACCTCTGGCATTTTATTTTCAATATCTTCATGAGTTCTCTTTTTATACAAAAGTGCCACCAAAAATGAAATAGTCTGTACTGTTTTTCCAAGTCCCATATCATCACCAAGAATACTCCCTCTTCCTTGGATGAAGTGTCCATAGATAAACTGGACTCCTTCCCTTTGGTAGGCTGTCAAATACCCATTAATAGTATAAGGAATAGAGTTTCCATCTTCAGATAAGAGAAAGCAACAGCAGATGATGGAAATTTTCTGTCTAGGAAATAATGATTTCCAAATCTTCATCACCAAATATAAAATTCCTGAAGCAATCTTTAACAGTTTTTACTTCTTGAAATCTTTTGAGAAGTACTTTCCTTTCTTGAAAATCTGAATAAAAGATGATGCAAATCACTTCCCATTTTCATCCACAGTGATAGATTTTATGAAGTTTTATGAAGTGATAGATTTTTTTTACATTTTTCATTATCTGGAGAAGAGGAAAAACATCTTTCTTCTGGATGCCATGGATTTGCCAGTGGTTTCCACACATGGTTTCTGGGCAGAGGATCCGTCTGGCCAGGGGGAGGGGCCTGGCAGCTTGGTTGCATTTAGCCCCAGGCCGGGCAGGAGAATGACAAGGAGGGGGCCAGTGGGAGGATGGTGGCTAATACCACTTCCTGCTGCCCTCTATACAGTGCCTCCTCCACGTGGCCTGTTGCCATGTGACAGAGGGAACAAAGGAGGGGCCCGAGGGGATGAAGGGAGAAAAGATAGTGACTTCCGAGACAGCCACAGAGCCAAAGTATGCTGTGAAAGCCGACAAGGCAGCACTCATCTAGTCCTCTAGAGCTCTGCCACTGGTGGAGGACATCAGGTGGGCAAGTCAACCCCCTACCCTCCCTTTCAGTGTTGGGCCTCACTTTACAGCACACTGCAAATTCCCAATTCTGAAATGTTTGTTAGAATTCATCAGTGAAGCCATTGAGCCCTGAGCTTTTTGTTGGAAGGTTGTTAATTACTGATTCGATTTCTTTACTGGTAATTTGTCTGTTCATATTTTCTATTTCTTCATGATTCAGTTTTGATAGGTTTTATGTTTCTAGGTATTTATTCATTTCTTCCAGACTGTACAATTTTTTGGCATATAATTATTCATAGTAGTCTCCTACAATCATTTGTATTTATATGTGGTATCAGTTGTAATGACTCCTCTTTCATATATAATTTTATTTACTTGTCTTATTTTTTTCTTGGTAATCTAGCTAATAGGTTGTCTATTTTGTTTATGCTTTCAAAAACTAATTCCTAGTGTCATTGATCTTTTCTATTCTCTTTTTGTCTCTAATTTCCTTCCACTCTGATCTTTATTTCCTTCCTTCTGTTAACTTTGGTCTTAGTTTGTTCTTTTTCTAGTTCCCTGATATGTAAAATTAGGTTTATTTTAGCTCTTTCTAAATTTTTTTTGGCTTTACAAGCTTTATTTCTCCTTCAATTCAGAGTTTTTGATTTGTCTATCACTGATATCTTAAAATTAAGAAGTCACATTCTGTTTTATAAGGTGACCAAAATTTAAAAAGAAGATTACTTTTTTTAAAAGATTTTTGAAGTTTCATGTAATGTCTGAAACATTTATATTAACATATTTCCATAAAAATAACCCAAAGAAAGTTTAGTATTAGTTGTTTTTTGTTTGGTTGTTTGTTCTTTTATACTGCAGGGTCTTATTAGTCATCAACTTTATACACATCAGTGTATAAATGTCAATCCCAATCACCCAATTCAGCACACCACCATCCCCACCCCACCGCAGTTTTCCCTGCTTGGTGTCCATACATTTGTTCTCTACATCTGTGTCTCAACTTCTGCCCTGCAAACCAGTTCATCTGTATCATTTTTCTAAGTTCCACATACATGCATTAATATACGATATTTGTTTTTCTCTCTCTGACTTACTTCACTCTGTATGACAGTCTCTAGATCCATCCAGGTCTCAACAAATGACCCAATTTTATTCCTTTTTATGGCTGAGTAATATTCCATTGCATATATGTACAACAACTTCTTTATCCATTCGCACAGGCTCCGGACGCACAGGCCCAGTGGCCACGGCTCACGGGCCCAGCCACTCCATGGCATGCGGGATCCTCCCAGACTGGGGCGCAAACCCGGTTCCCCTGCATCGGCAGGCGGACGTGCAACCACTGCGCCACCAGGGAAGCCCCTATTTTTAGTTTTTTAAGGAACCTCCATACTGTTCTCCATAGTGGCTGTATCAATTTACATTCCCACCAACAGTGCAAGAGGGTTCCCTTTTCATCACACCCTCTCCAGCATTTGTTGTTTGTAGATTGTCTGATGATGCCCATTTAACTGGTATGAGATGATACCTCATTGTAGTTTTGTTTTGCATTTCTCTAATAATTAGTGGTGTTGAGCAGCTTTTTATGTGCTTCTTGGCCATCTGTTTGTCTTCTTTGAAGAAATGTCTATTTAGGTCTTCTGCCCATTTTTGTGAAGAGGCTGTCTTTTCTCCACTGTATATCCTTCCCTCCTTTATCAAAGATAAGGTGACCATATGTGTGTGGGTTTATCTCTGGGATTTCTATCCTGTTCCATTGATCTATATTTCTGTTTTTGTGTCAGTACCATACTGTCTTGATTAATGTAGCTTTGAACTACAGTCTGAAGTCAAGGAGCCTGATTCCTCCAGCTCCAGTTTTCATTCTCAAGATTGCTTTGGCTATCCGGGGTCTTTTGTGTTTCCATACAGATTGTGAAATTTTTTGTTCTGGTTCTGTAAAATATGCCAGTGGTAGTTTGATAGGGATTGCATTGAATCTGTAGATTGCTTTGGGTAGTAGAGTCATTTTTGCAATGTTGATTCTTCCAATCCAAGAACATGGTATATTTCTCCACCTATTTCTATGATCTTTAATTTCTTTCATCAGTGTCTTATAGTTTTCTGCATACAGGTCTTTTGTCTCCTTAGATAGGTTTATTCCTAGATATTTTATTCTTTTTGTTGCAATGATAAATGGGAGTGTTTTCTTAATTTCACTCTCAGATTTTTCATCATTAGTGTATAAGAAGATTGCTTTTGCTATTTGGGGTCTTTTGTGTTTCCATACAAATTGTGAAATTTTTTTTTCTAGTTCTGTAAAAAATGCTAGTGGTAGTTTGATAGGGATTGCATTGAATCTGTAGATTGCTTTGGGTAGTAGAGTCATTTTCACAATGTTGATTCTTCCAATCCAAGAACATGGTATATTTCTCCACCTATTTGTATCATCTTTAATTTCTTTCATCAGTGTCTTATAGTTTTCTGCATACAAGTTTTTTGTCTCCTTAGGTAGGTTTATTCCTAGATATTTTATTCTTTTTGTTGCCGTGGTAAATGGGAGTGTTTTCTTAATTTCACTCTCAGATTTTTCATCATTAGTGTATAAGAATGCCAGAGATTTCTGTGCATTAATTTTGTATCCTGCTACTTTACCAAATTCATTGATTAGCTCTAGTAGTTTTCTGGTAGCCTCCTTAGGATTCTCTATGTATAGTATCTTGTCATCTGCAAACAGTGACAGCTTTACTTCTTCTTTTCCTATTTGGATTCCTTTTATTTCTTTTTCTTCTCTGATTGCTGTGGCTAGAACTTCCAAAACTATGTTGAATAAGAGTGGTGAGAGTGGGCAACCTTGTCTTGTTCCTGATCTTAGTGGAAGTGGTTTCATTTTTTCACCATCGAGGACAGTGTTGGCTGTGGGTTTGTCATATATGGCCTTTATTATGTTGAGGAAAGTTCCCTCTATGCCTACTTTCTGCAGGGTTTTTATCATAAATGGGTGTTGAATTTTGTCAAAAGCTTTCTCTGCATCTATTGAGATGATCATATGGTTTTTCTCCTTCAGTTTGTTGATGTGGTGTATCATGTTGATTGATTTGCATATATTGAAGGATCCTTTCATTCCTGGGATAAACCCCACTTGATCATGGTGTATGATCCTTTTAATGTGCTGTTGGATTCTGTTTGCTAGTATTTTGTTGAGGATTTTTGCATCTATGTTCATCAGTGATATTGGCCTGTAGGTTTCTTTCTTTGTGACGTCTTTGTCTGGTTTTGGTATCAGGGTGATGGTGGCCTCATAGAATGAGTTTGGAAGTGTTCCTTCCTCTGCTATCTTTTGGAAGAGTTTGAGAAGGATAGGTGCTAGCTCTTCTCTAAATGTTTGATAGATTTTGCCTGCAAAGCTATCTGGTCCTGGGCTTTTGTTTATTGGAAGATTTTTAATCACAGTTTCAATTTCAGTGCTTGTGATTGGTCTGTTCGTATTTTCTATTTCTTCCTGGTTCAGTCTCTGAAGGTTGTGCATTTCTAAGAATTTGTCCATTTCTTCCAGGTTGTCCATTTTATTGGCATACAGTTGCTTGTAGTAATCTCTAATAATCTTTTGTATTTCTGCAGTGTCAGTTGTTACGACTCCTTTTTTATTTCTAATTCTATTGATTTGAGTCTTCTCCCTTTTTTTCTTGATGAGTCTGGCTAATGGTGTATCAATTTTGTTTATCTTCTCAAAGAACCAGCTTTTAGTTCTACTGATCTTTACTATCGTTTCCTTCATTTATTTTTCATTTATTTCTGATCTGATCTTTTTGATTTCTTTCCTTCTGCTAAATTTGGGGTTTTTTTATTCTACTTTCTCTAAGTGCTTTAGGTGCAAAGTTAGGTTGTTTATTCGAGATGTTTCCCGTATCTTAAGGTAGGATTGTATTGCTATAAACTTCCCTCTTAGAACTGCTTTTGCTGTATCCCATAGGTTTTGGGTCGTTGTGTCTCCATTGTCATTTGTTTCTAAGTATTTTTTGATTTCCTCTTTGATTTCTTCAGTGATCACTTCGTTATTAAGTAGTGTATTGTTTAGCCTCCATGTGTTTGTATTTTTTACAGATCTTTTCCTGTAATTGATATCTAGTCTCATAGCATTGTGGTCAGAAAAGATACTTGATATGATTTCAATTTTCTTAAATTTGCCAAGGCTAGATTTGTGATTTACATTTAAAGTAATTATTGATATGTATGTTCCTATTACCATTTACTTAATTGTTTCGGGTTTGTTCTTGTAGGTCTCTTCCTTCTCTTGTGTTTGTTGCCTAGAGAAGTTCCTTTAGCATTTGTTGTAAAGCTGGTTTGGTGGTGCTGAACTCTCTCAGCTTTTGCTTATTTGTAAAGATTTTAATTTCTCCATCAAATCTGAATGAGATCCTTGCTGGGTAGAGTAATCTTGGTTGTAGTTTTATTCCTTCATCACTTTAAATATGTCCTGGCACTCCCTTCTGGCTTGTAAAGTTTCTGCTGAAAGATCAGCTGTTAACCTTATGGGGATTCCCTTGTGTGTTATTTGTTGTCTTTCCCTTGCTGCTTTTAATATGTTTTCTTTGTATTTAATTTTTGACAGTTTGATTATTATGTGTCTTGGCGTGTTTCTCCTTGGGTTTATCCTGTATGGGACTCTCTGTGCTTCCTGGACTTGATTGACTATTTTCTTTCCTATATTAGGGAAGTTTTCAACTATAATCTCTTCAAATATTTTCTCAATCCCTTTCTTTTTCTCTTCTCCTTTTGGGACCCCTATAATTCGAATGTTGGTGCGTTTAATGTTGTCCCAGAGGTCTCTGAGACTGTCCTCAGTTCTTTTCATTCTTTTTTCTTTATTCTGCTCTGCAGTAGTTATTTCCACTATTTTATCTTCCAGGTCACTTATCCGTTCTTCTGCCTCAGTTATTCTGCTATTGATCCCATCTAGAGTATTTTTAATTTCATTTATTGTGTTGCTCATCGTTGCTTGCTTCTTCTTTATTTCTTCTAGGTCCTTGTTAAATGTTTCTTGCTATTTTTCTATTCTAGTTCCACGATTTTGGATCATCTTTATTATCAATATTCTGAATTCTTTTTCAGGTAGACTGCCTATTTCCTCTTCATTTGTTAGGTCTGGTTTGTTCTTATCTTGCTCCTTCAGCTGCTCTGTGTTTTTCTGTCTTCTCCTTTTGCTTATCTTACTGTGTTTGGAGTCTCCTTTTTGCAGGCTCCAGGTTCGTTGTTCCCGTTGTTTTTGTTGACTGTCCCCAGTGGCTAAGGTTGGTTCAGTGAGTTGATTAGGTTTCCTGGTTGGGGCGACTAGTGCCTATGTTCTGGTGGATGAGGCTGGATCTTTTCTTTCTGGTGGGCAGGTCCACATCTGGTGGTTTGTTTTGGCATTTTGGTAGCCTTATTATGATTTTAGGCAGCCTCTCTGCTAATGGATGGGGCTGTAGTCCTGTCTTGCTATTTGTTGGACATAGGGTGTCCAGTACTCTACGTTGTTTGTCCTTGAGTGAAGCTGGGTCTTGGTGTTGAGATGGAGATCTCTGGGAGGGGAGGTCTCTTGTGGACCAGTGTCCTGAGGTTGGTTCTCCCACCTCAGAGACACAGCCCTGATGCCTGGCTGGAGCTCCAAGAGCCTTTATTCCACACAGCTCAAAATAAAAGGGAGTAAGGATAGAAAGGAAAGAAAGGAAGGAAGGTAGGAGGGAAGGAAGAAAGGAAGGGAAAAAGGAAGAAAGGAAGGAAGGAAAGAAGGAAGAAATGAAAGAAGGAAGAAAACAAGAAAGGAAGGAAGGAAGAGAGGAAGAAAGGGGGAAGGAAGAGAGGAAGGAAGGGAGGAAGAAAGGGAGGAAGAAAGGAAGGAAGAAGGAAAGGAAGAAGGGAAGAAAGGAAGAAAGAAAGGAAGAAGACAAAATGAAGTAGGATTAAATATAGTTATTAAAATAAAAAATAATTATTAAGAAGAAAAATTTAAGAAAAAAAAAAGGTTCGGTCAGAACCCTAGGACAAATGGTGAAAGCAAAGCTATACAGACAAAATCTCACACAGCAGCACACATATACACACTCACAAAAAGAAAAGAAGGGGAAAATAATAGTATATCGTGCTCCCAAAGTCCACCTCCTCAACTTGGGATATTTCGCTGTCTATTCAGGTTTTCCACAAATCAGGGCACTTCAAGATGATTGTGAAGCTTTAATCCGCTGCTGCTGAGGCTGCTGGGAGAGACCTCCCCCTCTCCTCTGTTTGCATAGCTCCTGGGGTTCAGCTTTGGACTTAGCCCTGCCTCTGCGCGTAGGTCGTCCGAGGGCATCTGCTCTTCGCTCAGACAGGACGGGGTTAAAGGAGCAGCTGATTCGGGGGCTCTGGCATAGGCTGGTGGGAGGGAGGGTCACGGATGCGCGGTGAGCCTGCAGCAGCAGAGGCCGGTGTGATGCTGCACCATCCCGAGGCATGCCGCGCGTTCTTCCGTGGAAGCAGTCCCTGGATCCCGGGACCCCGGCAGTGGCGAGCTGCACAGGCTCCCAGGAGGGGTGGTGTTGAGAGTGACCTGTGCTCTCACGCAGGCTTCTTGGTGGAGGCAGCAGCAACCCTAGTGTCCCACACCCGTCTCTGGTGTCCGTCCCGACAGCCGCGGCTCGCACCCATTTCTGGAGCTACTTTACACGGTGCCCTTAATCCCCTCTCCTCTCACACCAGCAGACAAAGAGGCAAGAAAAAGTCTCCTGTCTCTTCGGCAGCTCTGCACCCGTTTCTGGAGCTCCTTTACGTGGTGCGCTTAATCCCCTCTCCTCTCACACAAGCAGACAAAGAGGCAAGAAAAAGTCTCTTGTCTCTTCGGCAGCTCCGCGCCTGTTTCTGGAGCTCCTTTAAGCGGCGTGCTTAAAACCCTCTCCTCGCGCACCAGGAAGCAAAGAGGGAAGAAAAGGTCTCTTGCCTCTTAGGCAACTCCAGACTTCTCCCAGACTCCCTCCCAGCTAGCCGTGGTGCCCTAACTCCTTCAGGCTGTTTTCACTCTGCCAACTCCAGACCTTTCCCTGGGATCCGACTGAAGCCCGAGGCTCAGCTTCCAGCCCCCGCCCGCCGCGGCGGCGGGTGAGCAGACAAGCCTCTCGGGTTGGTGATTGCCGGTCGGCACCGTTCTTCTCTGCGGGAATCTCTCTGCTTTGCCCTCCGCACCCTGTTGCTGCACTCTCCTCCACGGCTCCGAAGCTTGCCCCCTCCGCCACCTACAGTCTCCGCCCGAGAAGGTGTTTCTAGTGTGTGGAAACCTTTCCTCCTTCACAGCTCCCTCCCACTTGTGCAGGTCCCGTCCTTATTCTTTTGTCTCTGTTTATTCTTTTTTCTTTTGCCCTACCCAGGTACGTGGGGTGCTTCTTGCCTTTTGGGAGGTCTGAGGTCTTCTGCCAGCATTCGGTGGGTGTTCTATAGGAGCAGTTCCAAGTGTCGATGTATTTCTGATGTATCTGTGAGGAGGAAGGTGATCTCCACGTCTTACTCTTCTACCATCTTCCTCTGCTCTCTCCCAAAGCAATCTTGAGAAAGAATAACCAAGCTGGAGGAATCAGCCTCCCTGACTTCAGACTATACTACAAAGCTAAAGTAATTAAGACAGTATAGTACTTGCACAAAAATAGAAATGTAGATCAATGGAACAGGATAGAAAGCCCCGAGATTAACCATCACACTTATGGTCACCTAATCTATGACAAAGGAGGCAAGAATATACAATGGATAAAGACAGCTTCTTCAATAAGTTGTGCTGGGAAACTGGACAGCTACTTGTAAAAGAATGAAATTAGAACACTCCTTAACACCATACACGAAAATAAACTCAAAATGGATTACTGACATAAATGTAAGTCCAGACAGTATAAAACTCTTAGCGGAAAACATGGGAAGAACACACTTTGACATAAATAGCAGCAAGATCTTTTTTGACCCACCTCCTAGAGTAATAAAAATAAAAACAAAAATAAACAAATGGAACCTAATGAAACTTAAAAGCTTTTGCACAACAAGTGAAACCATAAGCAAGATGAAAAGACAGCCCTCAGAATGGGAGAAAATATTTGCAAGTGAAGCAACTGACAAAGGATTAATCTCCAAAATATAAAAACAGCTCATGCAGCTCAATATCAAAAAAACAAACAACCCAATTCAAAAATGGGCAGAAGACCTAAATAGAAATTTCTCCAAAGAAGACATAGAGATAACCAAAAGGCACATGAAAAGATCCTCAACCTCACTAATTATTAGAGAAATGCAAATCAAAACTACAATGAGGTATGACCTCACCTCACACCTGTCAAAATGGCCATCATCAAAAACTATACAAACAATAAATTCTGGAGAGGGTGTAGAGAAAAAGTACTCTCTTGCACTTTTGGTGGGATTGTTCTTTTATTTGGAACATATTCTATTTCTTTATTTTTACTCTGTAAGTTGGTTTCTGTTCATTATGTAAAACAGCCACCTCTCCCAGTTTTTAGTGGTCTTGTGTAGGAGATGGACCTCCTAAATCAGCCTACAAAGCTCCTGATTGTCTCTCAGAACTTTGATTGTTCAAGCCATCTTCTTTGTTCTTAGTGGCTACCAGTAGTTGAGGGTGGCCTGAGAACTGCTAGTGTTCCAAAGAGGAGGATCACATTCAACACCTAGATACACACTGATTGGAATTTGGATCCTCATGCAACAGCTGGGAAAGTGTGTGGTTAAGCCCCTTCCGAGGAGAAATGGGGAGATGGACATCTTTGCTTATTGTTTGTATGCTAGACCAGGAAATACAGCCATGGGGGAGGTGCTTCTGCACCCATTAAGAAATGCTTCTTTTTTGCTACAGTCCTGTGGGACTCATGAGTCCAAGCTCCATTGTCTATCTGAGCCACATGATCTGAGGGTCAGTCCCTCAGGCAGCAGCCATAAAAATTGGGACACCATATGTGTCAGTTCCTTTCAGCGGGATACTGGCAACTTGGAAGGTGTTAGAGGGAGATGGTGAGAGAAATGTCCATCAGCTTCCCCTGTCTCTGGGGAGGATCAATGCCAGCTTCTAGATGTGTGCTAAATTAGAAGCTTGACCCTCAGGCAGCAGTTTTTAGAGTGTGAATGTGGACCTCTTTCAAGAAAAGACTGGAAGATGGTCATTTTTGCCTGCTCCCACTGTGCAGAACTCAAAGGGGAAATAACTGGTTAAGAATTCCTTTGTTTGCTACAGTTCTGTGGGACTCATGAATGGAAGCCTTCTTGGCTAACAGCCAGGTAATCCAGGGATTTGTCCTCAGGCAGAAGGGTAAAAGCAGGGTGTAGACATGCATACAAGCTTCTTTCTGGAAGATACTGGTGACTTGGAGTTGGCTACGTAGAGATGGCCTGGTGACTGTCAATTTCCCTGGTTTCTGGGGAGGACTGCAGCTAGTCCCTAGATGTGTGCTAAATTAGAAATCTGGCTTTCAGGCAGCAGCTTTCAAAGTGTGCAGATGGACCCCTTTCAAGGAAAGATTGGGAAAGGGGAATTTCTACTTGCTCCCTCTGAACTGCACACTGAGGAGATAGCCATGGTGAGTGCTTGCCACCCATTAACAACTACTGTTATAGTCTTGTGAGTTTCCTGAATACAAGCCTCATTGGCTTTCAGAGCTAGGTGTTTTGGGGGCTCATCCTTTAAGCAAGAGTCTTAAAATTTGGGATACTAGATGTGTGGTACAAACCCTTTTCTCCTCAGGGAGAAGCTAGGAGTTGGAGCTCCCTCTGGATTGTATGGAACCGTGCCAGTGTGGGGTTTATCTTGAGAGTGCTCCTCAATCTTTCCTACCCATTTTGATGTGAATTTTTCTTTTGATGTGGGTTTTTCTGGGTTGCCTGTTGTGTAGTAGTTGCTCAGTCCACTTCAGGATTTCTTTCAGAGGTAATTGCTGTGCGTAGCTCTACAGTCACTATGGCCCTGGAGGAGGGGAGTCCAGGAGCCTCCTATGTTGCCATCTTGGTCTACTCCTCTCATGTATCCTTCTTTAATTTAAATTCAATTTTGTTTAATATTTGTTTAGCACTCCCCTTTCTATTTTCCTTACTATTTGCACAGAATATCTTTCTCCATCATTTCACTTTCAATCTATTTGTGTCTTTGGAACGACAGTGAGTTTTTTGTAGACAACATAGAGTTGGTTTATTTATTTATTTTTTAATCTATTTTGTCAACCACCATCTTTTGACTGGAAAGTTTAATTCATTTACCTGCAAAGTATTTACTCAAAAGTAGAGACTTCGGGAATTTTGCTATTTGTTTTGTATGTGCCTTATAATTTTTTTGTCCCTCATTTTCTGCATTATTGCCTTTTGTTGTTAGTTGACATTTTTGTAGTGAAACATTTAAATTTCCTTCCCATTTCCTTTTTGTGTATTCTGTAGCTGTTTTCTTTTAGGTTACCATGGTGATAACATTTAACATCCTTAAGTTATAAAACTGAACTTAATTTTTTGGCAGCTTAACTTCGATAACATACAAAAACACTGCTTCTACCTATATAGCTCCATCTCCACTCCCTTTCAGTTATTAATGACACAAAATTACATCTTCATACACTGTCCAAAACGTAGACTAGTAATTATTTTTATGCATTAGTGTCTTAAATCAAGTAGAAAACAAAAAGAGGGAGTTTCAAATCAAAGTACAATAATTGTAGTTTTTATAATTTTCTATGTATTTACCTTTACCAGATTTCTTCATACATCTAGTCTCCTGTTATTTCAACTGGAAGGACTCCCTTTAGCATTTTTTGCACAGTTGGTCTAGTGATAATGAACTCCCTCAGCTTTTGTTTATCTGAAACATCTTAATTGTTGCCTCATTTTTGAAGGACAATTTTGCCAGATCAAAGATTCTTGGTTGACAGTTTTTTCCCCTTCAGTTTTTATATCTTTCAGTTCTAAAATTACTGTTTGCTTCTTCTTTATAACTTCTGTTTCTTTCCTGAGACTTTCAACTTTTTATTTGAGCATATTTGTAATTGCTTGTTGATGCATTTTTTTTTTGATGGCTGTTTTAAAATATTTGTCAGATAATTCTAACATGTCTTTCATCTCAGTGTTCACATATTTTGTTCCTTTTTCCATTTAAGTTGAGGTTTTTGTTATACTGTGTGATTTTCAAATAAAGCCTGAATATTTGAGGTATCATGTTATGAGATTCTGGATCTTATTTTAACTTTCTGTTTTCACTAGGTTTTTATGCATTGCTCCAGTTGAAGAATAGCAGGGAAGCTAGCTATTGGAAGTAGAAGTCCAGTTTCCTTACCTGGTCTCCACTGACAGCCAAGAGGGGAAGGGTCTCCCTGTTATAGCTGGGCAGGGGTTGGTATTCTGGCTACCCATATGGGCTCCAGTGATATATCTCCCCATGTGAAAGGCAGAAGTGTCTTTTTACTTCTCCCCACTTGGCTTCTATTGACACCACAAGTGAGGGGGTAGCCTTGTTAATTTTGAGCCAATGCAAACATCCTGACTCTCTAATAAGACTTCTCTGACACCACTCTAGTAGGGAGCTGTAGGAGTGCCTTTTTTCTGCATCTATTGGCATTTCTGAGTTCCAGCCTTCTTAAACTCCAAATCTTGGATATAAGAGTCAAAAAGAAATCCAAGAATGGACCACCATGTCTTTCTTGAGGTTTTAAGATCCCCAGACAGTTTTTCTACTTCTCTCCATTGTTTAAAGTTTCCTTATGTTTGTTTTATATAATGTCTGTAGTATATTTGTGCTTACCAAAAGAATGAAGGTAAAGTATGACTAGTGTATCTTCCTAGAAGCATTTTTAAAATCTATTGAGATTTTCATATATTATTTGTCCTTTTATTCTATTAATGTGATAAATGGCATTTATTGATTTTTTAAGTGTTAAACTATTTGGCATTACTTGAATAAACTATGTAGTTTTATATTAGTATCATTTTAATATATATTGTATTCAATATTCTAATATTTTGTTATAGATGTTTTAATCTCTATTCTAGGCATACATTTCTTGTTTTTTGAAAATCTCCTTGGCATGTTTTGGTATCTGGGATACTTTGACCTCTTAAAAATTAGTAAAAAGTTCTCTCTCTTTTTTACTATTTTGTGGAGAAATTTATATATGAATACTGTAATTTTGTTCTTAAAAATTCAAAATAATTTTATGATTTAGCCTCTGGATTTGAAATTTACTGTGTAAGAAAGTTTTAAATAATGGAAATAATTACTTTTCATAAATATGGGGCTTTTGAGATTCTCTGTATTTTTATCAGCTTTAGTAAGTTTTATTTTTTTAAATTGTTCATAATATCTTATTGAAATTTGTAGGGTCTGTGGTTATGTCTCGTTTCATTTATTATATTTGTACAATAATTTGTAACTCTTTTAAAGAATATTTATGACTTTTAATTTAATATGCCTTGTGTTAGTGTTCTTTTGCTGTCTGTTATGTACTGAGTGTTTGATTCCCTGCCCCAAATTCATATGTTGAAGTATTAACCCCCAATGTGCCTGTGTTTGGAGTTGAGGCTTCTAAGGAAGTAATTAAGATTAAATGAGATCATAAGAGTAGGGCCCTGGTAAAATAGGATTAGTGCTCTTGTAAGAAGAGGCACCAGAGAGCTTGCTCTCTCTCTCACAAGCACAAAGAGGTCATGTGAGCACACAATGAGAAGGCAGCTATCTAGAAGCCAGAAAGGGCCCTCACAAGAAATTAAACCCTGTTGGACTTTGATCTTGGACTTTCTAGCCTTCAGAACTGTGAGAAAAATAATTTCTTTTGTTTAAGCCATGTAGTCTGTGATATTTTGTTACAGTAGCCTGGACAGACTAAGACACTGTCATAAAATTAACACAAAGATAGCAGCTTAAAAAAAGCATAAATTTATTATTTCACATTTCTTTTAGGTCTGAAGTCTGGGTGGATTTTACTGGGTTTTTTTTGTTGTTGTTGTTTTTTGTTGTTTGTTTTTTTACTCCTTATCTCACATGGCTAAAATAAGGGATAGAGGATCCTTGTCATATACCAGTAGCAATAAAAACAAACTAATATATATCTTAGTGTCAAGAGGGTATTACACTGTAAAAAATACCTGAATAAGTGAGAACAGCTTTGTAATTAGGATTTGAGCAGGGTCTGGATGGTTTTAAGGACTATATTAAAAATGTCTAAATTCCTTTGGGCAGATTGTTTGTCAGACTGTTTTTCAAGTTGGTTCTACTATTATACATTCCTACTAGAAATATATGAGGATTTTAATTGTCCCTCTATGATTTTCATGACATATTTAAAGTATGGCTCCATAGTTTCTGAAACCTGCTGGATCTCATTAGCTCCTTCACTTTAAGGATTTGTCTTAGAAGGGAGATTTTGTTGGTTAGTTTTGATTGTTCACATGGCCCTCCTGCTCCATTACCTAACTGCAGTTTCTTTGCAGTCACCTCTGAACTTCCTATGTAATGAAGTTTCTATGTATGTGAAAAAGTAAAAAACAAACAAAAAAGAACTCCAAATTTTAAAAAACGCACACAAAATAAACTTTGTAAACACTAATCACTTATCAATTCTATATAGGGGAGCTAGGTTATGTTTCTGATATGTAATAATTGGGCATTATAGAAAGACCAATGAAATATACATTAAAGTATATATCTGAAAAAAAGTTTTATTATCCATATGACAATAAAAATGCAACATTTATGCTACCTTTTTTAAAAGGGAAAATCCTTTATTCATTACATTTTAATAAAGTATGTCTCATTGTTAAATCATTGTGTGAACATGAGATGACATATTTCAAGGCTTTGTCTTTTGACATAGTGCAATACATTTTCTTAAACATCTTTGGAACGATTTTTATTTGATAGTGACCCTATAACAAAATATAAAATATGTGATATAGGCACTTTAAAGTAACACACAAAAGAGGAAAAGAGACTGCTCAGCAAGATTTCAGAGCACTAGCCTTCAAGTTATTAAAATATTTATATTAATAAATGTGTAATGAGATCTATAACAGTGAGGTAAGGAGTAAGTCTTTTTTTCCATTTGGAAAGTTTTCTTTAGAAAGATTTAGATGCATAGAGTATTAATGTTTGTGGTTGTGGATGCAGTTAAGGATTTTATCATAGAGACTACTTTCCATAACCAGCTACATACGTATTCCAAATAATCAGGAACTTACTTTTCCATCAGATCATTCAAAATTAGAAGACAGTTCTTATTTCATCTTATAAATAATAATTGTTATAGGTTATCCCATACCCACCATTTAAACATAGAAAAATATGTGGCTATCATTAATGTTATTCACCAGAAAATGAATGTTATCAGCCACTTTCAATTCCTGAAGATAAGGAAAACACTAATGGTTGGATTCATTTTTATTTTCCAAAACTTTCTATGTGTTCCAAAACTCTGTAAATCCAGGAGCAGAGAATAGTCTAGAAAATGGTGATTCTCTTCCAAGTCTATCTTTTTATTACATTGAAAAATATCCTTTCAAACATTTGGGACACTGTCTTAAATTGATAGCTAACATTTACTGTATATGTATCATATTTTTCTCCCCAAATTAAAACCTCTTGAGAACAGGAACCATGTTTTTTACTTGTTTTTCTTATTTAGCACTGGGAAAAACGCGAGGTTTATTAGTTCCTCAAAAAAAAAAAAACATTGAACTTGCAATATACTAAAGAAAAATAAATCACTCTGTATTCATAAAAGCATACTCTGCTATGGATGCATAATCACATGTGTCCTAAAGATGCAGTACACTGTTGAAATGATTAAAAATTGTCTCCATATCATATAGGTATGATTATAATTTAAATCTGAGCATTGAATCTAAAAAGAGATACCTCTTGTATGCCAATAATAATAGTGAACTAACATTTACTACTGCCAGGGAAAATGGTAAGCATTTTCAGGTAAATTTCATTTAATCCCCTTAAATATTTATGAGACAGATGTAATTATCCCCATTTTACAATTTAAAAAATTGAGGCAGAGAGGTTATATAACTTTTACAAATCTTTCAGTTAGTAAGTGGTATAAATAGGCTTCAAAGTGTACACTTTCAATGTCTATACTGTATTGCCCTTTCAGTTATGTAATACACTGGATGAGAAGAACTCAGGTCATACAGTTGGACTGATTATGAAGAACTGAAGTCTTGCACAATAGCACAATAACCTGATTCCTCAAGTACCAAATCTACTCAATATTTTGTCACACATCTAGCAGAAGAACCTTATTATACAGTTCTCTATCAAATAGTGACAGTAATTTAGTATGTTATTAAAATAATACCTGATAGTAATTTAGTGTCTTACTAGAATAATATCTTTTTAATAAAAAAAAAGAATGCAGTTCTTCAAAACTCTGTGATCCAAGGATCAACTTTAAACCTAAGAAAACATAAGTCAGTAATATTCTTTGCTGGTTTCAATTACTTGTGTGCAACTCTGCCACTTTCATTCCATTATTACTTGAGATTCCATCTCTAGAAACTTGACATCTGTTTCCCTGTAGCCACAAAGAAAATGTATCCACGTGTTCATATTCACAATTTGAAGCAGGGAATAAATTATCACAGTGAATACAAGCTGCGATTGAAGCAGGGACATCCATAAGAATATGTGATACAAAAATTAACTCTGATTTCCCAATAAAATTTGATGATTTTATTGCTACCATTGATTTTCAAAGTATTTCATATGGATTAACTTAAGATATAGTCTTGACAAAACATTGCTGATGCTGACGAGTCAGCTCCAAAGAACATGAGAATCATTTCAAATTTAAGGCATTAGAATACAGTTTTCACAGTAAATTGAGGGCTAAGTAAACATAAGTAAAATACATTATGCAAAGAGCTAACTAGTATTATCCTTTGGTTTAGGTCATGTATCAACTGTAGGCTTATCTTACATATCTATACTAATTCCATAAAAATCTTTCATTTAATGAAAGTAGCAAGTGTGAGATTCACAAGTGACCAGTAGTAGAACCTTAAAATTCAGCTAACAAAAGAAATAATTGAAAATAAAGATATAAAACTTAAAAGGGACAAATCTGAGTTCTCTTAAATATGTCTAGGTAGATTCCATATAACATGTATTACTGAGAAGTAAAACTATTTCCCAGAAGGTTCAGGATTAACTAAGCACTGAAGGGCATTTGAAGAAAAAACCTGTTAGGGAAAGGATCGAGGTAACAATGGTGTATGGACCAGAGAAAACATTAGAAATTCTGATATCATTTTTGAGGTTGCTATTTAGAACCATTATGAGAATAAGTATTATATAAGTGCATTGATGTATAAAACAGTTAGACAAGACTTGAAAGCAATCACTTTCTGGGACAGATTTCTTAAATATCATGACACCCAGCAGTAGTGCTACAGTACTTTAAGTTATGATTTCACACTGCCAGATATGCCATTATTGTAACATTGACATGGTATGTTAGGGTAGGAAAAGTTTATTAAAATTATAAAAGTTGGTTGATACTTCCTCAGATTTAAAATATAATCTATTATTACTGGTTTAGCAGAAATGCAAGGACACTTTATTGGATAGAAGGAATAACAAGAATCTGAGGCTATTTAGCCTGCAAAGTCTTACAAATCATATTAAGTATGATGACCTAGAGTGTTTTAATTACAGAAATAATACCCATGGCCTGGGAGTCTTCAGATTCTTCAAGTATATTAGAATGCTCACAGTGACTGGTGAGCAGAGGGGAATCTCCTATGGGCACTACCAACTGGGTGGTGGTGAGGCTCAGTGGTATAGAGCAGGAGAAGAAGGTGAATGGGGAGAAGATATAAGGGGAGAATCATATGAATGATAGGGATGATAAGAGATGCAGGGCCATTATCATGATAGTCAAAATTAGAATAGTATAAACAATTTATAGAGAAAATGTCTGCAAAATGTGGTATAAATCTCCTCTAAAATTTTAGAATAAAATCATATTTTCCAAGGTTGTTGGACAGAGGCATTCTGAATTTTTTTATAAGGTAGAGCAAGCCTGGAAGCGGGGCCAAGTGTATGGACAGAGCCTGCTTCATTGGTATTTGGCAGAGAGCACACACTAAAATAATGTCACTCATTGGCTACTTTCCCCGTTTACATCATGTTTTGCTTTAATGGTGTCTTACCTAATGGTTTTTCAGCAAAACCTCAGGAGTCACTTATCGTATTTTTAAATTGTTTAAAATTTTAAAGCAGAAACTAACACACCACTATAAAGCAATTACACTCCAATAAAGATGTTAAAAAAATTCTAGATAATTTACTCAGTGGGAGGAAACATATCCCTCTTACCCCCCAGCTACACATATGCTGCCACTGTACTTGAAGTTATAGCTATCCACACAGCCCAGAATTGTCCTCTTAGATAACTAAACCAGGCTGAAATGACAGGTGGGACTGTCACATGGATGGACTTGGAACTTACACCTGGAACTCCAGAACTCTATACCAGCTGAACAGTGTACCTAAGTAATTTATTTAACTTTGCAATAATGTGACCCCACCATCTTATGTGACTATATACTTTGAATTTCATATAACATCATTGCAGAAGGTTTTTGCTCAAGTATTTTATCTCTATCCCTAAACCACCAACAGGCACACACACACACACACACACACACACTGGGTACGAGGATAAGAGGTTTTCTATGTGGTTACCTCTCCATGCTGAGATTGACAAAAATCAAATGCAGAATTTCATCCTGTTAATGGCTGAATTACAACACAAGTTGAACTCCCAGTCTCTCAGGGTGTCTGCTGTTAAAGGGAAAGAATAGCATCCTGAAAGTTGGAATGGGAAGTGTGTAAAGACTCTGATGGGAGACCTTCAAGATGTTGGAGGACTAAGACGTGGAGATCACCTTCCTCCACACAAAAACATCAGAAATACATCTACATGTGGAACAACTCCTACAGAACACCTACTGAATGCTGGCAGCAGACCTCAGACTTCCCAAAAGGCAAGAAACTCCCCACGTACCTGGGTAGGGCAAAAGAAAAAAGAAAAAAACAGAGACAAAAGAATAGGGACAGGACTTACACCTCTGGGAGGGAGCTGTGAAGGAGGAAAAGTTTCCACACACTAGGAAGCCCCTTCACTGGCAGAGATGGGGGGTGGCAGGGGGGAAGCTTCAGAGCCACAGAGGAGAGCACAACAGAAGGAATGCAAGAGAGATTCCCCCACAGAGGAGAGGTGCTGACCAGCACTCACTAGACTGATATGCTTGTCTGCTTACCCACCAGTGCGGGAGAGGGCTGGGAGCTTCGGAGGTCAGATCCCAGGGAGAGGACTCGGGCTGGCAGCGTGCACACAGCCTGAAGGGAGCTAGTGCACCACAGCTAGCTGGAAGGGAGTCCAGGAAAATGTCTGGAACTGCCTAAGAAGCAAGAGACCATTGTTTCAGGTTGCGCGAGGAGAGGGGATTCAGAGCACCACCTAAACGAGCTCCAGAGACGGGTGCAAGCCATGGCTATCAGCGCAGACACCAGAGACGGGTGTGAAATGCTAAGGCTGCTGCTGAGGCCACCAAGAAACCTGTGTGTAAGCACAGGTCACTATCCACACCTCCCTTCCCGGGAGCCTGTGCAGCCCAGCACTGCCAGGGTCCCGGGATCCAGGGACAACTTCCCTGGGAGAACACAGGGCCTGCCTCAGGCTGTTGCAATATCACACTGGTCTCTGCCATCGCAGGCTCACCCCACATTCCATACCTCTCCTTCCCTCTGGCCTGAGTGAGCCAGAGCCCCCTAATCAGCTCCTACTTTAACCCCATCCTGTCTGAGTGAAGAACAGATGCCCTCAGCCAACCTACACGTAGAGGTGGGACCAAATACAAAGCTGAACTTCAGGAGCTATGCGAACAAAGAAGGGAAAGGGAAATTTCTCCCAGTAGCCTCAGGAGCAGTGGAATACATCTCCACAATCAACTTGATGTACACTGCTGCATCTCTGGAATCCCTGAATAGACAATGAAACATCTCAAAATTGAAGTGGTGAACTTTGGGAGAAACTGCAGACTTCAGGGTTGCTTTCTACATCTAATTTGTTTCTGGTCTTATGTTTATCTTAGTTTAGTATTTCGAGTTTATTATCATTGGTAGATTTGTTTATTGATTTCATTGCCCTCTTCCTATCTTTTGTATATGTAGATATATATATTTTTCCTTTTTCTCTTTTGATGAGTGTGTATGTGTATGCTTCTTGGTGTAATTTGGTGGTCTGCATAGCTTTGTTTTTACCATTTTCCTAGGGTTCTATCTGTCCCGTTTTTTTGTTTGTTTGTTTGTTTGCCTTTTTAGTATATTTTTAGCACTTTTTATCATTGGTGGATTTGTTTTTGGTTTGGTTGCTCTCTTCATTCTTTCTTTTTTATGACTTTTAATTTTTTTAAAAAATTTTAATAGTTTTTAATTTTTTAATAACTTTATTTTTTTTCTTTATTTCTTTGTTTGATTTTTTCTCCCATTTCTTCTGAGCTATGTGGCTGACATGGTCTTCATGCTCCAGCTGGGTGTCAGGCCTGTGCCCCGAGATGGGACAGCCAAGTCCAGGATGTTGGTCCACTAGAGACCTACCGGCTCCACCTAATATCAAACAGTGAA
The DNA here is from genome assembly GCF_002837175.3 of Physeter macrocephalus. Classification (NCBI taxonomy): domain Eukaryota; kingdom Metazoa; phylum Chordata; class Mammalia; order Artiodactyla; family Physeteridae; genus Physeter; species Physeter macrocephalus. The sequence continues at coordinate 69,122,287 of NC_041234.1, read as the reverse complement.
AGCTCTCCCAGAGATCTCCATCTCAATGCTAAGACCCAAGAGCACAACAGAAGGAATGCAAGAGAGATTCCCCCACAGAGGAGAGGTGCTGACCAGCACTCACTAGACTGATATGCTTGTCTGCTTACCCACCAGTGCGGGAGAGGGCTGGGAGCTTCGGAGGTCAGATCCCAGGGAGAGGACTCGGGCTGGCAGCGTGCACACAGCCTGAAGGGAGCTAGTGCACCACAGCTAGCTGGAAGGGAGTCCAGGAAAATGTCTGGAACTGCCTAAGAAGCAAGAGACCATTGTTTCAGGTTGCGCGAGGAGAGGGGATTCAGAGCACCACCTAAACGAGCTCCAGAGACGGGTGCAAGCCATGGCTATCAGCGCAGACACCAGAGACGGGTGTGAAATGCTAAGGCTGCTGCTGAGGCCACCAAGAAACCTGTGTGTAAGCACAGGTCACTATCCACACCTCCCTTCCCGGGAGCCTGTGCAGCCCAGCACTGCCAGGGTCCCGGGATCCAGGGACAACTTCCCTGGGAGAACACAGGGCCTGCCTCAGGCTGTTGCAATATCACACTGGTCTCTGCCATCGCAGGCTCACCCCACATTCCATACCTCTCCTTCCCTCTGGCCTGAGTGAGCCAGAGCCCCCTAATCAGCTCCTACTTTAACCCCATCCTGTCTGAGTGAAGAACAGATGCCCTCAGCCAACCTACACGTAGAGGTGGGACCAAATACAAAGCTGAACTTCAGGAGCTATGCGAACAAAGAAGGGAAAGGGAAATTTCTCCCAGTAGCCTCAGGAGCAGTGGAATACATCTCCACAATCAACTTGATGTACACTGCTGCATCTCTGGAATCCCTGAATAGACAATGAAACATCTCAAAATTGAAGTGGTGAACTTTGGGAGAAACTGCAGACTTCAGGGTTGCTTTCTACATCTAATTTGTTTCTGGTCTTATGTTTATCTTAGTTTAGTATTTCGAGTTTATTATCATTGGTAGATTTGTTTATTGATTTCATTGCCCTCTTCCTATCTTTTGTATATGTAGATATATATATTTTTCCTTTTTCTCTTTTGATGAGTGTGTATGTGTATGCTTCTTGGTGTAATTTGGTGGTCTGCATAGCTTTGTTTTTACCATTTTCCTAGGGTTCTATCTGTCCCGTTTTTTTGTTTGTTTGTTTGTTTGCCTTTTTAGTATATTTTTAGCACTTTTTATCATTGGTGGATTTGTTTTTGGTTTGGTTGCTCTCTTCATTCTTTCTTTTTTATGACTTTTAATTTTTTTAAAAAATTTTAATAGTTTTTAATTTTTTAATAACTTTATTTTTTTTCTTTATTTCTTTGTTTGATTTTTTCTCCCATTTCTTCTGAGCTATGTGGCTGACATGGTCTTCATGCTCCAGCTGGGTGTCAGGCCTGTGCCCCGAGATGGGACAGCCAAGTCCAGGATGTTGGTCCACTAGAGACCTACCGGCTCCACCTAATATCAAACAGTGAAAGCTCTCCCAGAGATCTCCATCTCCATGCTAAGACCCAGCTCCACTCAACAACGACCAAGCTACAGTGCTGGAAACCCTAGGTCAAACAACAAGCAAGACAGGAACACAACCCCACCCATTGGCAAAGAGTCTGACTAAAATCATAATAAGGTCACAGACACCCCAAAACACACCATCAGATGCAGTCCTGCCCAACAGAAAGACAAGATCCAGCCTCATCCAACAGAAAACAAGCACTAGCCCCCTCTACCAGGAAGCCTACACAATGCATTGAAACATCCATAGCCACTGGGGGCAGACACGAAAAATAATGGGAACCACGAAGCTGCAGCCTGTGAAAAGGAGACCCTAAACACAGTAAGTTAAGCAAAATGAAAAGACAGAGAAACACACAGCAGATGAAGGAGCAAAGTAAAAACCCACCAGACCAAACAAATGAAGAGGAAATAGGCAGTCTACCTGAAAAAGAGTTCAGAGTAATGAATGATAGTAAAGATGATCCAAACTCTTGGAAAGAGAATGGAGAAAATACAAGAAATGTTTAACAAAGACCTAGAAGAGCTAAAGAGAAAACAATGATGAACAACAAAATAAATGAAATTTTAAATTCTCTAGAAGGAATCAATAGCAGAATAACTGAGGAAAAAGAATGGATAAGTGGCCTGGAAGATAAAATATTGGAAATAATTACCACAGAGCAGAATAAAGAAAAAAGCATGAAAAGAATTGAGGACAGTCTCAGAGACCTCTGGGACAACATTAAACACACCAACATTCGAATTATAGGGGTCCCAGAAGAAGAGAAAAAGAAAGGGACAGAGAAAATATTTGAAGAGATTATAAGGGAATCCCCATAAGGTTAACAGCTGATCTTTCAGCAAAAACTCTGCAAGCTAGAAGGGAGTGGCAGGACATATTTAAAGTGATGAAAGGGAAAAACCTACAACAAAGATTACTCTAACCAGCAAGAACCTCATTCAGATTTGACGCAGAAATTAAAAACTTTACAGACAAGCAAAAGTTAAGATAATTCAGCACCACCAAAACAGCTTTACAACAAATACTAAAGGAAATTCTCTAGGCAAGAAACACAAGAGAAGGAAAAGACCTATAAGAACAAACCAAAAACAATTAAGAAAATGGTAATAGGAACACACATAACAAAAAATGCCATAAATGTAAATGGATTAAATGCTCCAACCAAAAGACATAGACTGGATGAATGGATACAAAAACAAGACCCATATATATGCTGTCTACAAGAAACCCACTTCAGACCTAGGGACACATACAGACTGAAAGTGAAGGGATGGAAAAAGATATTCCATGCAAATGGAAATCAAAAGAAACCTGGAGTAGCAGTTCTCATATCAGACAAAATAGACTTTAAAATAAAGACTCTAACAAGAGACAAAGAAGGACACTACATAATGGTCAAGGGATCTTTCCAAGAAGAACATACAGGAATTGTAAATATTTATGCACCCAACATAGGAGCACCTCAATACATAAGGCAAATGCTAACAGCCATCAAAGGGGAAATTGACAGCAACACAATCATAGTATGGGACTTTAACACTCCACTTTCACCAATAGACAGATCATCCAAAATGAAGATAGATAAGGAAACAGAAGCTTTAAATGATACATTAAACAAGATGGACTTAATTGATATTTATAGGACATTCCATCCAAAAACAATAGAATACACATTCTTCTCAAGTGCTCATGGAACATTCTCCAGGATAGATCATATCTTGGTTCACATATCAAGCCTTGGTAAGTTTAAGAAAAGTGAAATTGTATGAAGTATCTTTTCTGACCACAATACTATGAGACTAGATATCAATTACAGGAAAAAAATCTGTAAATAATATAACACATAGACGTTAAACAATACACTATTAAATAACCAAGACATCACTGAAGAAATCAAAGAGGAAATCAAAAAATACTTAGAAACAAATGACAATGAAAACACGATGACCCAAATCCTATGGGATGCAGCAAAAGCAGTTTTAAGAGGGAAGTTTATAGCAATACAATGTTACCTCAAGAAACAAGAATAATCTCAAATAAACAACCTAACTTACATCTAAAGCCATTAGATAAAGAACACAGAACCCCAAAGTTAGCAGAAGGAAATAATCATAAAAGTCAGAACAGAAATAAATGAAAAAGAAATGAAGGAAACAATAGCAAAGATCAATAAAAATAAAACTGGTTCTTTAAGAAGATAACCAAAATTGATAAACCATTAGTCAGACTCATCAAGAAAAAAAGGGAGAAGACTCAAATTAATAGAATTAGAAATGAAAAAGGAGAGGTAATTACTGACATTGCAGAAATACAAAGGATCATGAGAGATTACTACAAGCACCTATATGCCAAGAAATTGGACAACCTGGAAGAAATGGACAAATGCTTTTTCTCCATACCTGTTAATAAAGATGACCAGAAGCAGTTTGCTTTCAGCTGGCAAGGTGAGAAATATACTTTTACTCTCCTATCTCAGAGGTATATCTACTATCTGGCCCTATGTCATTATTTAGTTCATGTGGATCTTAGTCGCCTTTTCCTTCTGCAAGTTTTCACACTGCTCCATCACATTGATAAATTTATGCTGATTGAATCTAGTAAACCAGATGTAACAACCTACTTATTGGCAAGACATTTGCTCATCAGAGGATGGGGAATAAATCTAACAAACTCTTAGAGGTTGTCTACTTCAGTGAAATTTCTACGGGTCCAGTGTTATGAAGTATGTTGAACTACCCCTTCAAAGGTGAAGAACAAATTGTTGCATCTAGCCCCTCCAACAACTAAAAGAGAGACACAATGCTGAGTGAACCTCTGGATTTTGGAGGCAATATATTCCTCATTTGGGTGTGTTACTTTTGCCCATGTACTGGGTAACCCAAAAAGCTGCTAGTTTTAAGTGGAGCACAGAAGAAGGGAAAGTTCCGCAGCAGGTCCAAGCTATTGTGCAAGCAATTACATCACTTGGGCCATATGATCGAGCAGATCCAATGGTACTTGAAATGTTGGTTGCAGATTGGGATGCTCTTTGGAGACTTTGGAGGCTCCCTATAGGTGAATCTTAGTGCAGGCCTTTAGGATTTTGCAACAAAACTGTGTCATCCTCTTCAGGTAACTACTCTCCTTTTGAGACACTTTTTCTTTTTTTTTGCCTGCACCTGGGCTTTAATAGAGACTGAATGCAACCGTAGGCCACCAAGTTACCATGTGCTGTGAGCTTTCCATCATGAACTGGGTGTTATCTGATCCACCAAGTTATAAAATTGCACATACACAACAGCATTCCATCATCAAATGGAAGTGGTTTATAACTAACTGGGCCAGAGCAGGCCCTGAAGGTATAAGTTACATGAAGAAGTGGCCAAAATGCCCATGGTCCCCATTCCTGCTACACTGCTGTCTCTCTCCCAGCCTACACCTATGGCCTCATGGGGAGTTCCCTACCATCAGTTGACAGAGGAAGACAAGACTCAGGCCTGGTTTACTGATGTTTTTTTGTGAAATTCAGGTACCATCTACAGGTGGACAGCTGCAGCACTGCAGCTCCTTTCTGGGACATCCTTGAAGGACAATGGTGAAGGGAGATCATCCCAGTAAACAGACATCTGAGTAGTGCACCTAATTGTTTACTTTTCTTTGAAGGAGAAATGGCTGGATGTGCAATTATATACTGATTCATGGGCTAAGGCCAATGATTTGGCTAGATGGTCAGGGACTTGGAAGAAACATGGGTGAAATAGAAATTTGAGAAAGGTATATGGATAGATGTCTCTGAATGGGCATACCATGTGAAGATAATTGTGTCCCTTGTGAATGGTCATCAAAAGGTGATCTCAGTAGAGAAGAATTTTAATAATCAAGTGGATAGAACGACCTGTTCTGTGGGAACCAGTCAGCCTCTCCCTAACCACTCCTATCATCACCCAATGGACTCATGAACAATGTGGTCATGGTGGCAGAAATGGAGGTTATGCATAGGCTCAGCGACATGAAATTCAACTCAGCAATGCTGACGTGGCCACAGCCACTGATGAGTGTCCGATCTGCCAGCAGCAGAGACCAACAGTGAGTCTCCTGAATGATAGCAATCCCTGGGTAATCACCCAGCCAGCTACCTGGGCCAGATTGATTACACTGGACCACTTACATAATGAAAGGAGCAGTGTTTTGTTCTTACTGGAATAGATACCCTGAATATGGATTTGCCTTCCTTGCGCACAATACTTTTGCCAAAACTACCATCTGTGGACTTACAGAATGCCTTGTCCACTATTAGGGCATTCTACACAGCATCACTTCTGATCAAGGAACTCACTTCACAGCAAATAGTGTGTGACAGTGGGCCTATGCTTATGGAATTCACTGGTCTTACCATGTTCTTCACTACCATGCAGGAGATAGCTTGATACAATGGAAGGTGGAATGACCTTTTGAAAACTCAGTTACAGTGCCAGCTAAGTGGAAACACCTTGCAGGGCTGGGGCAAGGTTCTCTAGAATGCTCTATGTGCTATAAATTGCATCCAATATATAGTACTGTTTCTCTCACAGCCAGAATTCATGGGTCCAGGAATAAAGGGGTGGAAATGGCCCCACTCACTGTTACCCCGAATAACCTACTAGCAAAATTTTGGCTTCCTATGCCTGTGACCTTATGTTTTTCAGGTCTAGTGATCTTAGAGAGAAATGCTTCCATCATGAAATACACCAATGATTCCACTGAACTAAAAATTAAAACTGGCTCCAGCCACTTTGGGCTCCTTATTCCTCTGAATCAACAGATAAAGTAGGAAGTTACAGTGTTGGCTGCAGCGATTGATCCTGATTACCAAAGGGAAATTGGACTACTACTACTCCACATGGAAGAAAGGAGATTGTGTTTCCAATACAGGAGACCACTTAACACATCTCTTAGTATTACTATGCCCTTTGATTAAGATCAATTCAAAACTACAACATTTCAATCTAGGCCTAGACCCTAGGGACTTGTCTGCCTCCATAATTGTGTGGGATTTTTCCTTATTAATATATAAGGATATATTGGGTGTTTTGTTTCTCTGGAAAACTCTGACTAATACAGTATTTGTTTTGTGACTATCCATTTTCTATTTTATCTTCTTTTTCTAATGGAATTTAAAATGTCCTTTCAATGATCATCTTTCCCCTTCTCTCATTTATATGGTTGTGGTCAAGACAACATCATCTCCCACTGAAGAATTGGGCACCAACCCATGATCAGCTAATCAGACACTCAGAGTAATTGGTTCAGTAATGAGAACACGACCTAGTTTGGACTGGTTATAGTCATGCCTGGGACTTTTTTAGAAAGAGTGAAAAAAAGTGGCTCTCTTTCCACTGAGGTGTTAATTTCTAGTTGCTGTGGTTACCCTTCAACTATAAGAGAAAAGTCTTCCTGAGAATGATGCAAACACAGAACCAAAATATGGAGATAATGAAATTCTTAATGAAAAAATTTTAGCTTATCAATCTAGCTATTCTTCAAGTCTACCTTTGGATTTTTCAGTTATATAAACTATTCTTGATGGGTTTCTGTCACTTATAACCAAGAAAGTCCTGTTCAGTACAACTCGTACAGCTGAAAATATTTCATTTTATCTTCCCATATGAATGCTATCTTGCTTGAGCATATGTTTCTTGCCTTACAATCATTTCCTTTCCATTCTTGAGATATTCTCCCACAGTATAACTTACACTTATACAAATGAGAAATTCAATGACAGTATGATTCTCTTTCATAGTTATTGCGCTTTTTCTCTTTATGGGAGATTAACAGTTTCCTTTTTTTCCCTGTAATTAAAAAATTTTTCCATCACCTGTCTAAGTGTGGTTCTTTTTTAATACTACTTCCTGAAATTTTGCATGTGCTTTGGGTATAAAAATTCAATTTTTAAATTATTTTGGTTCAAAATTCAGTGAAGTTTTCTTTTAATTATTCTTTCTTTGAACATAGATTTCCTTCCATCTTTTCCTTCCTTCCTTTTTTCTTGCTCCCTCCTTCCCTCCTTAAATCCATATTCTATTTTAGTTACTTATTTTGTCATTATTAGTAACGTTAATAGAAATGATAAAATATCTCAGCCTTTATTCACTGTAATACAGCCATGATATTAATTTTATTAGAAGACTACATTTCTTGATCAGGCAAAGATATGATTCTGTGTTATATTCAAAGGACATCCTACTTTTTAAATGAAATTTTGAAATTGCACACTGTGACTAATGAGAAATTATGTTATATAGTTACATCTTTTATTTCAGTCCCATATTACTGAGTCACAAATGTCACTTCATGTGTTTCTGAGGCAAGAAGGAAGTTTGACATTATGGTATCTAAACATTCATATAACCTTTTCAAAAATATCAATTTAATATGAGAAGTTATGCTACTCTTAGAAATAAGTTATAGCATAAATAATAGAATTATATCTTAAATGTTGACTTGAGATTTATTGTAGGGATATTTAAGGAAAGTTTAGGGGAGAGATAACACTATTGCATAGTTATATTTTAAATCTTAAGAAATTATTTTTAAATATCACACAATTTTCAAATTCACAGATGTTATTTATTTATCATATATGCATATGGATTTGAAGATACTTAAATTATCAAGACTTCAGGAAACAATTACTACTGAAATTTTCTTTTATTAATTCAAATGCTTTAAGTTACACATTGAAGTTGTTTCACCATACTACATCTAGAATATATTTCCAAACAATTGAAGAATTGACTGCATGTTTTTAGTATTCAGTTATTTGAAATTATATACATAGTCATAGTAATGTTCTGACTTTGAATGCATTCATCTATTTTTATTATAAATTATATTTTAAAAAGAAGCAAGTTTTACAAGTGTTCTCTTAAATAAAGTTTGCAATCCAGACTACTGTATAAGCATGTTATGAACGTGCAGTTGGTGAGGATAACAAGAATAAATGTTTATTAATAGATCACTTCAGTCACTATTGTAATCTTGGATTATATTCACTGTCATTACTATGACTGTACTACCTTCTTTTCCACATTTCTTTTTAGGCACTGTTTCTCCTCCTTCCAGTTTAGCCATACTCAGTTTAGACTGAGTAAGAACTGCCATTCTCTCATGTGACCCTACCACAATGGGCACCATTGATAGTCAAGGGATAGACACTTAAACCAACCTGAGACAGACATTTTTTGAGATTTTTCTAACTAGAGATATCAGTTAACAGCCTTTTCCTTTCCAGATCTTCTTGCCTTTCTTAAGGTTATTTGTTGTTCAGCCATTATTTGAGCCTGGGAACTGAGCCACTGTAGTTTCTTACTAATTAATTTCTTTTTTTTTCTTCTTATTCTACCTGCTTTTTGGGTTTTTTTTTTTTGCTTAAGTTATTTCAGTTAGTTTTCTGTTACTTGAAAACTAAATAGCCTGCCTAATTAACATACAAAGTCTTGCTCTTGCACATATATTGAAATTATCCCTCGGAAGAGCAAATCGGAAGAGTATTTCTCAAGTCAGTTCCTACCAATAACACAGCCCCTTCTGAAGGAATATATTCTTACTCTACATCTAGTCTTCTTCTGAGGTTTGTGGTGGTTTATAAATGTGTCCGACCTGAAAAGCTCTATCAAAACAGAGGTGATGAACTAGGCAGTAAATATGGGGAAATTCTATCATTTGCTAGCAACAAGAGAAGCTGAGAGTGACTCATACATCAAACTGTGAGTAAGCAGAAGCAACAAATAAAAAGAAACCATGAAAAAAAATAAAGAAAATATAAAGAGAAGGTGCACAATGTAAAGACTGAGGCAGTTTGCTGGTAGTAACAAGTACAGGAGAAGTAAAGCCAAGAGGCATGGTATTGCCACAATGGAGAAAACTTAATGAATCCATAATGTTAAAAGACTAATATGTTAATCTGGATCCCAGAGGATTGGGTTCGCATTTTCTAAACTGCATTTCATCTCCAATTATAGAGTTATACAGCTGTTTCTATAATCCTGTAAAACTGCTCTTTTTTTTACTTCCATATATGGCATTCATTATTTATCCTTTGAGGTAATCTGAGTGACTAAACCTTTTGACTAAAATAAACTAAATATCACAGTTCTGTACTTTCTATCTCACACCATTGTAAATTACTTACAAATATATATAGTTTGATAATGATTCCCAGACAAATTACAAGAAATCAGGTATTCATAAGCACTTCATCCATGCAACAGTTAAAACATTAAATCTATTAGAATGGGCTTCCCTGGTGGCGCAGTGGTTGAGAGTCTGCCTGCCGATGCAGGGGACGTGGGTTCGTGCCCCGGTCCGGGAAGATCCCACATGCTGCCGAGCGGCTGGGCCCGTGAGCCATGGCCACTGAGCCTGCACGTCCGGAGCCTGTGCTCCGCAACAGGAGAGGCCACAACAGTGAGAGGCCCACGTACCACACACACACACACACACAAAATCTATTAGAACAAAAAAATTAGTATGGTAAGAAAAATTGGGTAGCTTCCTTTTTAAATATTATTTTTCCTTCTAAAAGCTTTAAATATTGATTTCACGTTTTCTATTTTGTTTTTACTTCTTAATACATTATTTTAAAAGTTTTTTGCTCCATTGGACCATTGAATCTGTGTCCCTACCCACCTTGTCAAAATATATGGGAATATATATCTATGGGACTTCCTTGTCATTATTTATTTTTAATACACACTTTAATTAAAATTTTGGTAGAATAAATATGATATCACTAATGGGATAACACTTTCTATCAATATATATACACACATGCATACATATATACATATATATTCATATACATATATGTATTGTAAGTATACATATAAGATCTTGACAAAAATAAGTCTAAATGGACATTAAATTTATTAAGAGCCAAAGGAAACTAAGAAAGGCAATCACTAATAAATAAACAACATGCATTACTGTGAGTGATTGTTTTACTTACAACATATAGAAACATAAATTTGGTATATTAAAAAAGAAAGATAAAATGTTCTTCTTGCTTTGATAGAATAACTAGTAGTGGACTTACCTCCCCCTTCCAGAAAAAATTAGAAAACTTTGGGGAAAAAAGGATACTGTTTTCAGACATTGGTCAACATGCAACTTAGCACTGTGATCAGTAAAAGGCTATAACAAGGTAAATACCACAATATCCTAGACAGAGGAACAGGGAAGATGAACCCAGGGGAGGAACAGTGGTCTCCCTAAATTTAGGGTATAGAAATTGGAATTTAGGGAGGATTAGATGACTGGAATTTGTAGGGCATATTACCAGAAAAGAAGGAACAATACAGGGAAGAACTCCAGAAATTTGCAGAGGAAACAGTTTGAGATTTTTGTGCAGTAAAAACACTGAACATTCATGAGACTATACAGAGAACAATAACTGGGAATTTCCAACCTGAATGATTCCCAGATATCACACAGGGTTGGGAAACATTCAAATTCTAACCAAACAGCTTAGGGAAACCTCACTATACCTACCACAGGGCACTCAGTAGAGACCTCAGAAGCTTCACACCTTAGTAGTAGAACATGATTATCTCTATAGTTAAAGCTACTCCAGACATGCCCTAACAAAGCTTAAAAGCAAGTCCCAAATGAATCAAGCTTATCTGTAAGTTAATGCAATGGAAAAATTTATGCCATGCAAACATTAGTATAAACAAAGCAACAGTAGCTATATTAATGCTAGATAAAGTAGACTTCAAAACAAAGATTACTAGGGAAAGAGATAACTATAAAAGGTTGGATTGAGTATATTAATATCAGACTAAGGAAAGTTTAGGACAAGTAATAGTAGCAGAAATAACTCATTCCATGAGAAGAAGGTGTAGTTATATAGTCTCCTTTACCTAGGGACACACACCAGTTACCCCTCTGGACTTCAAATAAGAAGAGGACCCAGATAAAATTTTTTAATCCAAGAACCAAGACATTTGAGAAAGAAAACGTTTCTTGTGGAATATCAATTTTTCTTTGAATACCAGTGGCCAAACCTGGAGAACTCAAGGCATAGTTAATACCATAAAAAAAGTGTAAAAGAATTCATGGCTACATAAAAACAAGTTTCCAACCACATACAGAAGAAATAAAAGCATCTCTGTTCTGACTAGAGTAGGATGGAGAAAACTAAAAGAAACGACCAAGACAATAATGTTGATCTAACAACCTGAGAAAAGTGACTCAATTCTATTAGAGTATTGTAACCCTGGAAGTGGATGATAGTAACTCAAAGAGAGGTCTTAGGAACTAAATGGTGAGGTGACTTGCTCTGCATCCTGATTGAAAATTTAAGGGGAAACAGCTTTGTGGAATGTCACGGTAGAGTAGGAATAACCATAAGATTAGTTTCCTTTGGAGGAGAGTAACTGAGTTGGGATAGAACACTCACTGTTCATCATTAGGTATACCATAAAATTTGAACAATGTGAATGAATTACGTCTTCAATTTTATTTATGTATATATATATATGAAAAAGGATTAAGTTATTCTGAAGTTAATTGATTCATTGGCTCTGATTTTTTTGCACTCTGCTAAAATTGTAAACCCAAGGAACATAACACATGGGGCATTAAGGTAAGTGCATACTTTATATTAATATACAATAAACATAAATGCCTATTATAAATGGCACATATATAATTTGTGTTTCTCTATTAAAAAGTGTCAGTTGTCAGCCAAAAGAGGAGTAAAGCTAAGAGGATGTGCAAGAGAGGAAAGAACAGGTAAAGCCAATTCACAAAACATTTCCTTAAAATAGAAAATAGAAAAACAAAATAAATAAAGATGATATATTGGTTTTGTTTTTTTTTATTATTGTCTGGCTACTGAACATCCCTAAATTCCTATTCAGGGAAAGAGGGTCATGATGGAAAGTGGAGCTCTACCTCCTACCCTGAGAATCAAAGGTGAAACCAGTGCAAGTCTGGGTCCACTGGATACACTTGACAAGAAATTTGAAAATTGAAAGAACAACCTAAAGATCCAGAGATATTTAAAAATTATTCATGTTGCAGACTTGAGATTCTAGACATGGCATCAGGAGTGGCCAGGAGTGGCCAGAAATGTCAGCTCCAGGGATGTTATGCTAACCAAACTTCAATGAATTTCATTTTGTAGATTCTTATCTTCCTTTGGTTTCTCCTTCTTTTTCATACCTGATTATCCGTTTTCCTGTTGATTTTGTGACTTATACCTTTTTCTTTTAATAAGCTCATTTTCTGTATAAGTTAGCCACAGAAAGTTTCTACATTTTGCAACTAACAAGCCATGCTTATTAAGTGGATTTGGGGTTGTAGGATACAGGTGACGTTTAATCTGGTAAGCGTAAGTGTTTAAATGACGTATGTTATGTGCGATTTAGTGAAAGAGCAACACTAATCTTGCCTCTGCCATAAACTTGCTATGTATCCTTGAACAAGTCATTCAGTTCTCTGGTACTCAGTGTCCATATATATAAAAGCAAGTTACTAGGAATCACATCATGGAAAACGGCAGTGTAGGAGCTCAAGAATCAGTCTCTCCACTGAAGCAACCATTAAGCTCACAAAAACCTGTCAGAATCATTTTTTTTTTTTTTGGAATTCTGGAATCTAGTTAAAAACTTAAATTAACAAGGAGAATGCTAAATAAAGAGAGATGCTGCTACATTTTAGTAATAAAATATAGTGGTATTTTTGCTTACCTGCCTGCCATCTCTAATTCTCCAGCTCAGTTAGCTGTAGGGACAGAAGCCCACAATCCTGTTACAGCTTTCTGGTATCAAGGGGGAAGGCAATACAGACCTCTTTCTCAAAATATTTGTGGTTCTGTGTTCGAATTGGTCTTGTGTGTAAACAACAATTATAAATATAAGTTAGTGTGCACAAGATGTATAACAGATGTATTTGTGGCAGTACCAACATAAAGGGAATGTATTAGCCTGTTCAGGGTGCCATAACAAAAAACCACAGACTGTGTGGCTTAAACAACAAAAATTTATATCCCAAACTTATGGAGGCTGAAATTCCAAGATGGTCAGGTAGACTTTGGTTTCAGGTGAGGGCTCTCTTTCTTGTTTGCAGTGGCCACCGTCACACAATCTTCTGAGTTAATCAGAGAGAAAAAGAAAGGGGGGGAAGAGAGATAGCTTTCTTTTCTTACATTTTTATAAGGTCATCAATCCTACTGGATTAGGACCCCACCCTTATGACCTCATTAACCTTAATTACCCCCTAATTGCTCTATCTCCATATACAGTGTCATTTGGAGGTTAAGACTTCAACACATGAATTTTTGAGTAACACAATTCAGTCCATAGCAGATGGGTGCTGAACTGTATAGGACCAGAGTTTTTGTATGTTATTGAAGCTAAATTGGTATCTATTCAAACTAGACATTTATAAATTTACAGTGTTGATTGTAAACCCCAGGATGAAACAGAACCCTAAGATATATGAAGCAAATATTGACAAAAGTAAAGAAAGAAATAGAGAGTTCTACAGTAATGGTTAGTGACTTCAATATCCCAGTTTAAAAATGGACAGATCAATAAGGAAATAGAGGCTTTAGAACAACACTATAAACAAGCTATACCTAATAGACATCTATAAAACATTTCAGCCAATAAGAGCAAAATACATATTCTTCTCAAGCGCACATGAAGCATTGTCCAGATAAACTATAAGTTAGAATAAAAAAAACAATAAATTTTCTAAGATTGCAAATATACAAAGTACCTTGTTGACCACAATGTACTGAAGCTAAAATCCATAAAAGAAAGAAAATTAGAGAATTCAAAGATTCAGAGTGAGAAACATGCTCTTAAACAACCACATGGTCAAAGAAGAAATCACAAGGCAAATTAGAAAATTATTTGAGACGAATGAAAACGAAAACACAGCATACTGAGGACTTCTGGTTTCTAGTCCAACATGTAAGGAGAGTGTCACTCAGAAAGTAGTCACTCCTGTCCTCATGACAAAAAATTGTGGAAAACTGAAAATTGACAACTATTCTTAGATCAATGAAGATGTTGAGGTATCAGGTTAAATTGTCACCCCTCAAACTGGAGAGAATGCAAGTACAGAGAATCACAACTTATCAGGAGCATAAACCCCTACTGAAGCCTGCAAAGAGTATTTAAAAATATCCTTCAAAATACAGGAGGAATAAAGACATCCTCGGACAAATAAAAATTGACAGAGTTGTCACCAGTAGACATAGCCTGCAAAAAAGGTTAAAAGTTCTTGAGAGGAAAGAAAAATTATATAGGTAAGAAAATCAGATCTATATAAAGAAAGGAAGAGCATTAAAAAAGGAGTAAATGAAGGTAAATAAGATCTTTCATTTTTCTTGCTCTTAATTGATTTAAGAGTTAATAGCTTGTTCAAAATAAAAAGAGCAACAAACTATTAGGTGATTATAGCTTATGAAAGAGTGAAATGAATTAAACCAATGTAATAAGAGATAACAGGGAAGAATTGAGAATAATTTGTTATAAAGGACCTGAATTACCCATGTTATTTGAAAGTGGATTTAGATTAGTTGTTTATTACAAACTCTAGGGCAACCACTAAAAATTCTTTCAAAAGAAGTATAGAGAGGGCAGACAGCAGAAGCAAGAAGAACTACAATCCTGCAGCCTGTGGAACAAAAACCACATTCACAGAAAAATAGACAAAATGAAAAGGCAGAGGGCTATGTACCAGATGGAAGAACAAAATAAAACCCCAGAAAAACAACTAAATGAAGTGGAGATAAGCAACCTTCCAGAAAAGGAATTCAGATTAATGATAATGAAGATGATCCAGCACCCTGGAAAAAGAATGGAGGCAAAGATCAAGAAGATGCAAGAAAAGGTTAACAAAGACCTAGAAGAATTAAAGAACAAACAGAGATGAACAATACAATAACTGAAATGAAAACTACACCAGAAGGAATCAATAGCCTAATAACTGAGGCAGAAGAACGGATAAGAGACCTGGAAGACAGAAGGGTGGAAGTCACTGCTGGGGAAGAGAATAAAGAAAAAACAACGACAATAAATGAGGACAGCCTAAGAGACCTCTGGGACAACATTAAACGCAACAACATTCACATTATAGGGGTCCCAGAAGGAGAAGAGAGAGAGAAAGGACCAGAGATAATATTTGAAGAGATTATAGTTGAAAACTTCCCTATCATGGAAAAGGAAATAGCCACCCAAGTCCAGGAAGCACACAGAGTCCCATACAGGATAAACCCAAGGAGAACCATGCTGAGACACAGAATAATCAAATTGGCAAAAATTAAAGACAAAGGAAAATTATTGTAAGCAGCAAGGGAAAAATGACAAATAACATACAAGGGAACTCCCATAAGGTTAACAGCTGATTTCTCAGCAGAAACTCTACAAGCCAGAAGGGAGTGGCATGATATAATTAAAGTGATGAAAGGGAAGAACCTACAATGAAGATGACTCTACCCAGCAAGGATCTCAATATTTGACGGAGAAATCAAAAGCTTTACAGACAAGCAAAAGCTAAGAGAATTCAGCACCACCAAACCAGCTCTACAACAAATGCTAAAGGAACTTCTCTAAGTGGGAAACACAAGAGAAGAAAAGGACCTACAAAAACAAACCCAAAATAATTAAGAAAATGGTCATAGGTACATACATATAGATAATTAACTTAAAGGTGAATGGATTAAGTACTCCAACCAAAAGACACAGGCTTGCTGAATAGATACAAAAACAAGACCAATCTATCTGCTGTCTAAAAGAGACCCACTTCAGACCTAGGGATACATACAGACTGAAAGTGAGGGGATGGAAAAAGATATTCCATGCAAATGGAAATCAAAAGAAAGCTGGAGTAGCAATACTCATATCAGATAAAATAGACTTTAAAATAAAGAATGTTACAAGAGACAAGGAAGGACACTACATAATGATCAAGGGATCAATCCAAGAAGAAGATATAACAATTATAAATATATATGCACCCAACAAAGGAACACCTCAATACATAAGGCAACTGCTAACAGCTATAAAATAGGAAATGTAGAGTAACACGATAATGGAGGGGGAATTTAACACCTCACTTACACCAATGGACAGATCATCCAAAATGAAAATAAATAAGGAAACAGAAGCTTTAAATGACACAATAGACCAGATAGATTTAATAGATATTTATACGAAATTCTATCTGAAAACAGCAGATTAAACTTTCTTCTTAACTGGGCACAGAACATTCTCCAGGATAGATCACATCTTAGGTGACAAATCAAGCCTCAGTAAATTTAAGAAAATTGAAATCATATCAAGCATCTTTTCTGACCAGTATGCTATGAGATTAGAAATGAATTACAGGGAAAAAAACATTAAAAAAAAACCCCAAACACATGGAGGCTAAACTATACGTTACTAAATAACCAAGAGATCACAGAAGAAATCAAAGAGGAAATCAAAAAATACCTAGAGACAAATGACAATGAAAAC
>NC_041234.1:68979366-69103881 GCF_002837175.3 Physeter macrocephalus | reverse complement strand
TTCTTGGATTGGAAGAATCAATGTTGTGAAAATGACTATACTACCCAAAGCAATATACAGATTCAATGCAATCCCTATCAAATTACCAATGGCATTTTTTACAGAACTAGAACAAAAAATCTTAAAATTTGTATTGAGACACAAAAGACCCCGAATAGCCAAAGCAGTCTTGAGGGAAAAAAACGGAGCTGGAGGAATCAGACTCCCTGACTTCAGACTACACAACCATTTCCACTAAGATCAGGAACAAGACAAGGATGTCCACTCTAACCACTATTATTCAACAAAGTTTTGGAAGTCCTAGCCACAGCAATCAGAGAAGAAAAAAAAATGAAAGGAATATAAATTGGAAAAGAAGAAGTAAAACTGTCACTGTTTGCAGATTACATGATATTATACATAGAGAATCCTTAAAATGCCACCAGAAAACTACTAGAGCTAATCAATAAATTTGGTAAAGTTTCAGGATACAAAATTAATGCACAGAAATATCTTGCATTCCTACACACTAATGATGAAAAATCTGAAAGAGAAATTGAGGAAACACTCCCATTTACCATTGCAAAAAAATAATAAAATACCTAGGAATAAACCTACCTAGGGAGACAAAAGACCTGTATGCAGAAAACTATAAGACACTGATGAAAGAAATTAAAGATGATACAAACAGATGGAGAGATATACCATGTTCTTGGATTGGAGGAATCAACATCGTGAAAATGACTCTACTACCAAAAGCAATCTACAGATTCAATACAATTCCTATCAAATTACCAATGGCATTTTTTATGGATCTAGAACAAAAAAATCCTAAAATTAGTATGGAGACACAAAAGACCTCGAATAGCGAAAGCAGTTTTGAGGGAAAAAAACGGAGTTGGAGGAATCAGACTCCCTGACTTAAGACTATACTACAAAGCTACAGTAGTCAAGACAGTATGGTACTGGGACAAAAACAGAAACATAGATCAAAGGAACAAGATAGAAATACCAGAGATAAACCCACGTGCCTATGGTCACCTTATCTCTGATAAAGGAGGCAAGAATATACAGTGGAGAAAAGACAGCGTCTTCAATAAGTGGTGCTGGCAAAACTACACAGGTACATGTAAAAGTATGAAATTAGAACACTCCCTAACACCATACACAAAGATAAGCTCAAAATGGATTAAAGACCTAAATGTAAGGCCAGACACTATAAAACTCTTTGAGGAAAACATAGGCAGAACACTCTATGATATAAATCACAGCAAGATCCTTTTTGACCCACCACCTAGAGAAATGGAAATAAAAACAAAAATAAACAAATGGGACCTAATGAAACTTAAAAGCTTTTGCATAACGAAGGAAACCATAAACAAGACCAAAAAACAACTCTCAGAATGGGAGAAAATATTTGCAAATTAAGCAACTGACAAAGGATTAGTCTCCAAAATTTACAAGCAGCTCATGCAGCTCAATAACAAAAAATAAACAACCTAATCCAAAAATGGGCAGAAGACCTAAATAGACATTTCTCCAAAGAAGATATACAGATTGCCAACAAACACATGAAAGAATGCTCAGCATCATTAATCATTCGAGAAATGCAAATCAAAACTACAATGAGGTATCATCTCACACCAGTCAGAATGGCCAACAGCAAAAATCTACAAACAGTAAATCCTGGAGAGTGGGTGAATAAAAGAGAACCCTCTTGCACTGTTGGTGTGAATGTAAATTGATAACAGCAACTATGGAGAACAGTATGGAGGTTCCTTAAAAACCTTCAAATAGAACTACCATACGACCCAACAATCCCACTACTGGTCATATACCCTGAGAAAACCATAATTCAAAGAGTCATGCACCAAAATGTTCATTGCAGCTCTATTTACAATAGCCAGGACATGGAAGCAACCTAAGTGTCCATCTACAGATGAATGGATTAAGAAGATGTGGCACATTTATACAATGGAATATTACTCACCCTTAAAAAGAAACGAAATTGAGTCATTTGTAGTGAGGTGGATGGACCTAGAGTCTGTCATACACAGTGAAGTAAGTCAGAAAGAGAAAAACAAATACCGTATGCTAACACATATATATGGAATCTAAGAAAAAAAAAAAGATAGGTCATGAAGAACCTAGGGGTAAGACGGGAATAAAGACACAGACCTACTCGAGAATAGACTTGAGGATATGGGGAGGGGGAAGGGTAAGCTGTGACAAATGAGAGAGTGGCATGGACATATATACACTACCAAACGTAAAATAAATAGGTAGTGGGAAGCAGACACAGAGCACAGGGACATCAGCTCGGAGGTTTGTGACCACGTAGGGGGGTGGGATAGGGAGGGTGGGAGGGAGGGAGATGCAAGAGGGAGGAGGTATGGGAACATATGTATATGTATAACTGATTCACTTTGTTATAAAGCAGAAATTAACACACCATTGTAAAGCAATTATACTCCAATAAAGATGTTAAAAACAAAATACGAATGGTCTAAACGCAACAATTAAAATACAGAGTTTGTCAGAGTGGATTTTAGAAAAGAACTCAACTATATGTTGCCTACAAGAAACCACCTAAATATGAAGACACAGATAAATTAAGAGTAAGGGGATGAAGTAAGATACATCTTACTAATAACATTAATCAAAAGGAGCGTGCAGTAACTACATTAATTTCAGAAAAAGAAGATTTCAAAGCAAGGGATGCTATCAGTGATGAAGAGTGGCATTATATAACAATAAAGGGGTCATGGGCTTCCCTGGTGGCGCAGTGGTTGAGAATCCACCTGCGATGCAGGGGACACGGTTTCGTGCCCCGGTCCGGGAAGATCCCACATGCCGCGGAGCGGTTGTGCCCATGAGCCATGGCCGCTGAGCCTGTGCATCCATAGCTTGTGCTCAGCAATGGGAGAGGCCACAACAGTGAGAGGCCCGCATGCCACAGAAATAAATAAATAAATAAATAAATAAATAAATAAATAAATAAATAAATAAATAAATAAAATAAAATAAAATTAAAAAGTAGTCAATTCTCCAAGAAGATATAACAATCCTTATATGTATGTGCTTAACAGAGAGCATAAAATATGTGAGGTAGGAGCTAACAGAACAGCAAAGAGAAATTTAAAAGTCTACTGTTATAGATGGATAGTTCAACACATCTCACTGTCATTAACTGACAGATCCAGCAGGCAGATAATCAGTAGGATATAGTTAAATTGAATAATATCATCAATCAACCAGATCTAATTCACATTTATAAAATACTTAATACAAGAGCAGAATTAACAATTTTTCTCAAACTTACATGGAATATTCAACAGGATACACAATATTCTGGGTCATAAAACACACCTTTGTTAAATGTGTTAAATTTAAAAGAATAAGAAGCATATAAAATATGCTTTCCAGCCACATAGGAACTAAAGTAGTGATCAATAAGTAAAAGACAGACAAAGACTCCAAACAATTTGCAGACTAAACAACACAGTCCTAAATAACATATGAGCCAAAAAAGAGATCTGAAGAAACATTTTGAAATAAATGAATATGAAAAGGCAGGTAATCAAAACTTGTGGGTTGCAGCAATCAGTGCTTAGAAATTCATAGCATTAAAGGCATATACTGGGTTGGCCAAAAAGTGCCTATGGTTTTTAAGTAAAAATAAAGACACATTTTTCATTTTGACAAAGAATTTTATTGAACAATCTATCATGCTTTTGTTCCACTACCTTCTGCCATTTTTCAGGCAACTTCATAATTCCATCTTCCCAAAACTTTTTATGTTTTTGAGCAAAGAATTGTTCCAGGTGCTTTTTAGAGTCTTCCAGGGAACTGAAATTTTTTGCATTAAGAGAACTTTGTAAAGACCAAAATAAATGGAAATCCAAAAGTGCAATGTCTGGTGAATAAGATGGATGAATTTGAACTACCCAGCCAAGCTGTAACTGTATTTGCCTGGTCATAAAAGAAAGATGTGGTCTTGTATTATCTTGATGGAAGATTATGCGTTTTCTGTTGACTAATTCTGGATGCTTTTCATTGAATGCTGCTTTCAGTTGGTCTAATTGGGAGCAGTAATTGTTGGAATTAATCGTTTGGTTTTGCAGGAGGAGCTCATAAGAGAGGACTCCCTTCCAATCCCAGCATATACACAACATCACCTAATTTGGATGAAGACAGGCCTTTGGTGCAGTTGGTGTTGGTTCATTTCACTTGCCCATAATCTCTTCCCTTCCACATTATTGCACAGTATCCACTTTTCACCGCATGTCACAATTTATTTTATTTTATTTTATTATTATTTTTTAACACCTTTACTGGAGTATAATTGGTTTACAATGGTGTGTTAGTTTCTGCTTTATAACAAAGTGAATCAGCTATACATATACATATATCACCATATCTCCTCCCTCTTGCATCTCCCTCCTATCCTCCATATCCCACCCCTCTAGGCGGTCACAAAGCACTGAGCTGATCTCCCTGTGCTATGCGGCTTCTTCCCACTAGCTATCTATTTTACATTTGGTAGTATATATAAGTCCATGCCACTCTCTCACTTTGTCCCAGCTTACCGTTCCCGCTCCCCATGTCCTCATGTCCATTCTCTACATCTGCATCTTTTTTCCTGTCCTGCCCCACATTCTTCAGAACCATTTTTTTTAGATTCCATATATATACATATATGTGTTAACAAACAGTATTTTTTTCTCTTTCTGACATACTTCACTCTGTATGACACACTCTAGGTCCATCCACCTCACTACAAATAACTCAATTTCATTTCTTTTAGTGGCTGGGTAATATTCCATTGAATATATGTACCACATCTTTTCTTTTTTTATATAAATTTATTTATTTATATATTTTTAGCTGTGTTGGGTCTTCATTGCTGCACACGGGCTTTCTTCAGTTGCGGCGAGCGGGGGCTACTCTTCATTGTGGTGTGCAGGCTTCTCATTGTTGTGGCTTCTCTTGCTGCAGAACAGAGGCATGCAGGCTCAGTCATTTTAGCTCATGGGCTCTAAAGCACAAGCTCAGTAGTTGTGGCGCATGGAGTTGGTTGCTCCAAGGCATGTGGGATCTTCCCAGCCCAGGGCTCAAACCTGTGTCACCTGCATTGGCAGGCCTTTTGTTCCACTACCTTCTGCCATTTTTCAGGCAACTTCATAATTCCATCTTCCCAAAACTTTTTATGTTTTTGAGCAAAGAATTGTTCCAGGTGCTTTTTAGAGTCTTCCAGGGAACTGAAATTTTTTGCATTAAGAGAACTTTGTAAAGACCAAAATAAATGGAAATCCAAAAGTGCAATGTCTGGTGAATAAGATGGATGAATTTGAACTACCCAGCCAAGCTGTAACTGTATTTGCCTGGTCATAAAAGAAAGATGTGGTCTTGTATTATCTTGATGGAAGATTATGCGTTTTCTGTTGACTAATTCTGGATGCTTTTCATTGAATGCTGCTTTCAGTTGGTCTAATTGGGAGCAGTAATTGTTGGAATTAATCGTTTGGTTTTGCAGGAGGAGCTCATAAGAGAGGACTCCCTTCCAATCCCAGCATATACACAACATCACCTAATTTGGATGAAGACAGGCCTTTGGTGCAGTTGGTGTTGGTTCATTTCACTTGCCCATAATCTCTTCCCTTCCACATTATTGCACAGTATCCACTTTTCACCGCATGTCACAATTTATTTTATTTTATTTTATTATTATTTTTTAACACCTTTACTGGAGTATAATTGGTTTACAATGGTGTGTTAGTTTCTGCTTTATAACAAAGTGAATCAGCTATACATATACATATATCACCATATCTCCTCCCTCTTGCATCTCCCTCCTATCCTCCATATCCCACCCCTCTAGGCGGTCACAAAGCACTGAGCTGATCTCCCTGTGCTATGCGGCTTCTTCCCACTAGCTATCTATTTTACATTTGGTAGTATATATAAGTCCATGCCACTCTCTCACTTTGTCCCAGCTTACCGTTCCCGCTCCCCATGTCCTCATGTCCATTCTCTACATCTGCATCTTTTTTCCTGTCCTGCCCCACATTCTTCAGAACCATTTTTTTTAGATTCCATATATATACATATATGTGTTAACAAACAGTATTTTTTTCTCTTTCTGACATACTTCACTCTGTATGACACACTCTAGGTCCATCCACCTCACTACAAATAACTCAATTTCATTTCTTTTAGTGGCTGGGTAATATTCCATTGAATATATGTACCACATCTTTTCTTTTTTTATATAAATTTATTTATTTATATATTTTTAGCTGTGTTGGGTCTTCATTGCTGCACACGGGCTTTCTTCAGTTGCGGCGAGCGGGGGCTACTCTTCATTGTGGTGTGCAGGCTTCTCATTGTTGTGGCTTCTCTTGCTGCAGAACAGAGGCATGCAGGCTCAGTCATTTTAGCTCATGGGCTCTAAAGCACAAGCTCAGTAGTTGTGGCGCATGGAGTTGGTTGCTCCAAGGCATGTGGGATCTTCCCAGCCCAGGGCTCAAACCTGTGTCACCTGCATTGGCAGGCTCTTAACCACTGTGCCACCAGGGAAGCCCTGTGCCATATCTTCTTTAACCATTCATATGTCGATGGACACTTAGGTTGCATCCGTGTACTGGCTATTGTAAAGAGAGCTACAATGAACACTGTAGTACATGACTCTTTTTGAATTATGGTTTTCTCAGGGTATATGCCCCATAGTGAGATTGCTGGGTCATATGGTGGTTCTGTTTTAAGTTTTTTAAATAATGCCTATACTGTTCTCCATAGTGGCTGTATCAATTTACATTCCCACCAACAGTGCAAGAGGGTTCCCTTTTCTCCACACCCTCTCCAGCTTTTATGGTTTGTAGACATTTTGATGATGGCCATTCTGACTGCTGTGAGGTGATAACTCATTGTAGTTTTGATTTGCATTTCTCTAATGATTAGTGATGTTGAGCATTCTTTCATGTGTTGGTTGGCAATCTGTGTATCTTCTATGGAGAAATGTCTATATAGGGCTTCTTCCCTTTTCTGGATTGGGTTGTTAGGTTTTTGGATATTGAGCTGCATGAGCTGCTTGTAAATTTTGGAGATTAATCCTTTGTCTGTTGCTTCATTTGAAAATATTTTCTCCCATTCTGAGGGTTGTTTTTTCATATTGTTTATGGTTTCCTTTGCTGTGCAAAAGCTACTAAGTTTTACTGGGTTCCATTTGTTTATTTTTGTTTTTATTTCCATTTCTCTAGGAGGTGTGTCCAAAAAGGATCTTGCTGTGGTTTATGCCATAGGGTGTTCTGCCTATGTTTTCCTCTAAGAGTTTTACAGTGTCTGGCCTTACATTTAGGTCTTTAATCCATTTTGAGTTTATGTTTGTATATGGTGTTGGGGAATGTTCTAATTTCATTCTTTTATATGTAGTTGTCCAGTTTTCCCAGCACCAGTTATTAAAGTGGCTGTCCTTTCTCCATTGTATATTCTTGTCACCTTTATCAAATATAAGTTGACTGTTTTCATTACTGTAGCTTTATAGTATAGTCTGAAATCAGGGAGCCTGATTCCTCCAGCTACGTTTTTCTTTCTCAAGACTGCTTTGGCTATTTGTGGTCTCTTGTGTTTCCATAAAAATTGTGAAATATTTTGTCTAGTTCTGTGAAAAATGCTATTGGTAATTTGATATGGATTGCACTGAACCTGTAGATTGCTTTTCACAAAGTTGATTCTTCCAATCGAAGAACATGGTATATCTCTCCATCTGTTTGTATCACCTTTAATTTCTTTCATCAGTGTCTTATGGTTTTCTGCATACAGGTCTTTTGTCTCCTTAGGTAGGTTTATTCCTAGGTATTTTATTCTTTTTGTTGCAATGGAATAAGGGAGTGTTTCCTTAATTTCTCTCTCAGATTTTTCATCATTAGTGTATAGGAATGGAAGAGATTTCTGTCCACTAATTTTGTATCCTGCTACTTTACCACATTCATTGATTAGCTCTAGGAATTTTCTGGTAGGGTCTTTAGTATTCTCTATGTATAGTATCATGCTATCTGCAAACAGGGATAGCTTTACTTCTTCTTTTCCCATTTGGATTCTGTTTATTTCTTTTATTCTCAGATTGCTGTGGCTAAAACTTCCAAAACTATGTTGAATAAAAGTGGTGAGGTTAGACTACCTTGTCTATTTCCTGATCTTAGAGGAAATGGTTTCAGTTTTTCATCACTGAGAACAATTTTGTCTGTGTGTTTGTCATATGTATTGAGGTGCTCCTATGTTGGGTGCATAAATATTTACAATTGTTATATCTTTTTCTTGGGTTGGTCCCTTGATCATTATGTAGTGTCCTTCTTTGTCTCTTGTTATAGTCTTTATTTTAAAATCTATTTGGTCTGATATGAGAATCATTAATCCCGCTTTCTTTTGATTTCCATTTGGATGGAATATCTTTTTCCATCTCCTCACTTTCAGTCTTTATGCATCCCTAAGTCTGAAGTTCGTCTCTTCTAGACAGCATATGTACGAGTCTCGTTTTTGTATCCATTCAGCCAGTCTATGTCTTTTGGTTGGAGCATTTAATCCATTTACATTTAAGGCAGTTTTTGATATGTATGTTCCTATTACCATTTTCTTAATTGTTTTGGGTTTGTTATTGTAGGTCTTTTCCTTCTCTTGTGTTTCCTGCCTAGAGAAGTTCCTTTAGCTATTGTTTTGTAGCTGGTTTGGTGGTGCTGATTTCTCTTAGCATTTGCTTTCTGTAAAGCTTTTAATTTCTCTATCGAATCTGAATGAGATCCTTGCTGGTAGAGTAATCTTGGTTATAGATTTTTCCCTTTCATCACTTTAAATATGTCCTGCCACTCCCTTCTGGCTTGCAGAGTTTCTGCTGAAAGATCAGCTGTTAACCTTTGGGGATTCCATCATATGGTATTTGTTTTTTTCCTTTCCTTGCTGCTTTAATATTTGTTCTCTGTATTTAATTTTTGATAGTTTGATTAATATGTGTCTTGCATGTTTCTCCTTGGATTTATCCTCTATGGGATCTCTGCTCTTCCTGGACTTGATTGACTATTTCCTTTCCCATATTAGGGAAGTTTTCAACTATAATCTCTTAAAATATTTTCTCAGTCCCTTTCTTTTCCTCTTCTTCTTCTGAGACCCCTATATTTCAAATGTTCATGTGTTTCATGTTGTCCCTGAGATCTCTGAGACTGTCCTCAATTCTTTTCATTCTTTTTCCTTTATTTTGCTCTGCAGTAGCTATTTCCACTATTGTTTCTTCCTGGTCACTTATCTGTTCTCCTTTCTCAGTTATTCAGCTATTGATTCTTCTACAGAATTTTAAATTTCATTTATTATGTTGTTCATCACTGTTTTTGTGCTCCTTAATTACTCTAGGTCCTTGATAAACGTTTTTTGTATTTTCTCCATTCTATTTCCAAGATTTTGAAGCATCTTTACTATCATTACTCTGAATTCTTTTTCAGGTAGACTGCCTATTTCCTCTTCATTTTTTTGCTCTTTTGGGTTTTTACGTTGCTCCTTCATCCACTGTGTGTTTCTCTGTCTTCTTATTTTGCTTAACTTACTGTGTTTGGGGTCTCCTTTACACAAGGTGCTGGTTCATCGTTCCTATAGCTTTTTTTTTTTTTTTTTTGTCTGCCTCCAGTGGCTAACTTTGGTTCAGTGGGTTGCGTAGGCTTCCTGGTGGAGGGGACTTGTGCCTGTGTTCTGGTGGTGAGGCTGGATCTTGTCTTTCCTGTGGGCAAGTCCACATCCAGTGGTGTGTTTTGGGGTGTCTGTGACCCTATTATGATTTTAAGCAACATTTTTGATAATGGGTGGGTTTGCTCCTGTCTTGCTAGTTGCTTGGCATAGGGTGTCAAGCACTGTTGCTTGCTGGTCGTTGAGTGGAGCTGAGTCTTAACATTGAGACTGAGACCTCTGGGATAGCTTTCCCCATTTGATATTATGTGGAGCTGGGAGGTCTCTTGTGGACCAATGTCTGAACTCTTGTCTCCCACCTCAGAGGCACAGGACTGACACCTGGCCAGAGCACCAAGACTCTGTCAGCCACAGAGTTCAGATGAAAATGGAGACAAAAAAAAGAAAGAAAAAGAATTTAAAAATAATATTAAGTTATTAAAATAAAAAATAAAAAAATATTAAATATAAAGAAATTAAAAATTAATAAGAAAAGAAAGTAGAGCACAACCAAACCAAAAAACAAGTCCACCAATGATAAAAAGCACTAAAAACTATACTAAAAATGCAAAAATCAAACAAAAAAATGGACAGACAGAACCCTAGGACAAATGTAAAAGCAAAGTTATACAGACAACTGGCTGGTGCACCAAGAGCCTGTCCTCCACACGACTCAGAATAAAAGGGAGAAAAAAGAGAAAGAAAGAAAGAAGAAGATAAAATAAAATAAAATATAGTAAAATAAAATAAAATTGTTATTAAAATTAAAAATAAAAAATAATTACTTAGACAAAAAAAAACCATAAAAATAAATGGACAGACAGAACCCTAGGACAAATGTAAAAGCAAAGTTATACAGACAAAAATCACACAAAGAAGCATACACATGCACACTCAGAAACAGAAAAAAAAAAAAAAAATATATATATATATATCTCGTTGCTCCCAATATCTACCGCTTCAATTTTGGGATGATTAGTTGTCTATTCAGTTGTTCCACAGATGCAGAGTACATCAAGTTAATTGTGGAGATTTAATCCACTGCTCCTGAGGCTGCTGGGAAAGATTCCCTTTCTCTTCTTTGTTCACACAGCTCCTTGTTTTCAGGTTTGTATTTGGCCCTACCTCTGTATGTAGGTCGCCTGAGGGCATCTGTTCTTCACTCAGACAAGATGGGGTAAAGGAGCAGCTGATTAGTGGGCTCTGGCTCACTCAGGCCGGGTGGAGGGCGGGGTACAGAATGCGGGGCAAGCCTGTGGCGGCAAACGCCAGTGTTATGTTGCAATTGCCTGAGGTGTGCCGTGTGTTCTCCCATGGAAATTTTCCCTGGATCACAGAACCCTGGCAGTGGTGGACTGCACAGTTTCCCAGGGTGGGGTGTGTATGGGGATAGTGACCTGTGTTTACACACAGGTTTCTTGGTGGCTGCAGCAGCAGCCTTAGTGTTTCATTCCCTTCTCTGGGGTCTGTGCTGATAGCTGCGGCTCACGCCTGTCTCTGGAGCTCATTTAGGTGGTGCTCCAAATCACCTCTCCTTGCACACCCCTAAACAGTGGTCTGTTGCCTCTTAGGCAGGTCCAGACTTTTTCCTGGACTCCCTCCCGGCTAGCTGTGGCACACTAGCCCCCTTCAGGCTGTGTGCACGCAGCCAACCCAATCCTGCCCATGGGATCTGACCTCCAAAGAAGCAGGAGCCTGATCCCAGCCTCATCCCACCCCTACCGGCCGAAGGGATGAGTAAGCAAGCCTCTCGGGCTGGTGAGTGCTGGTCAGCACTGATCCTCTGTGTGGGAATCTCTCTGCTTTGCCCTCTACACCCCTATTGCTGTGTTCTCCTCTGTGGCTCCAAAGTTTCCCTCCCACCACCCCCAGTCTCCACAAGTGAAGGGGCTTCCTAGTGTGTGGAAACTTTTCCTCCTTCACAGCTCCCTCCTAGAGGAGAAGGTCCTGTCCCTATTCTTTTGTCTCTGTTTTTTCTTTTTTCTTTTGCCCTACCCAGGTACGTGGGGGAGTTTCTTGCCTTTTGAGAAATCTGAGGTATTCTGGCAGCATTCAGTAGGTGTTCTGTAGGAGTTGTTTCACATGTAGATGTATTTCTGATGTTTTTGTGCAGAGGAAGGTGATCTCCATGTCTTATTCTTCCACCATCTTGAAGGTCTCCCACAATTTGTTTTAAAAACTGAACTTTTTCATTATGCTTAAGTAGAGAATCACATGGGGAAATACAGTCAAGCAGGTTTTTTTTCGCTTGACTTATGTGGAACCCAAACATCAAAGCAATTCACATAATCAAGCTGGTGCAAATGATTTTCAGTGTTTGGTTTGGATATTTTGAGTATGTCAGCTCTCTCCCGTGTTGCATAACATTGATCGTTCTCAATGTCTCAATTTGATTGCTATCAATTCAACTGGTCTACCCAACTGTGGAGCACCATTCAGCAAGAAATTTGCAGCACAAAACTTTGCAAACCACTTTTGACATGTTCGGATGAGTCACAGCACCTTCTCCACACACTGCACAAATCTTTTTTGCGTTTCAGTTACGTTTTTACCTTTCTTGAAATAATAAAACATAATATGCCGAAAATGTTTTTTTCTTCCATCTTCAATATTAAAATGGCTACAGAAAAATTCACCAATTTTGATGTCTTTTTTTAAATGCATGTTGATATGACAGCTGTCACTTACAATCTAACAAATTTTTTTCAAATTAAGTTAAAGACAACTAAGTGATACTAGAGCCATCTTACAGAAAAAACTGAATGAAACTTTTGGCCAATTAAATGTTAGAAAAATACAAATATCTAAAATCAATAATCAAACTTCCAAATTAGGAAACTAGAAAAAGCAGAGCAAATTAAATCCAAAGCAAGCAGAAGAAAAGAGATAATAAAAATCAGACAGAAATCAGTAAATTTGAAAATAAGGAATTAATAAAGAAAATGATTGAAACTAAAAACTAGTTCTTTGAAAAGACCTATAAAATTGATAAAACTGACAAAATTATGTTTGCTCACAGATGACATCATAGTCTAGGTAGAAAATCTTAAAGAATCAACAAGAAAGTTCTGGAACTAATAAACATAGCATGTTTGTACAATACAAAGTTAATATAAAATAGTCAATTGCTTTCCTAATATAGCAGCAATGAATATTGGAATTTGACTTTAAAAACACAACCTCATGTACTTTAGCAGCAAAAAGAAATAATTAGGTCTACATCCATCAAACTTTCTATAAAATCTATATGAGGAAAACTTCAAAATTCTAAGGAAAGCAATCAGAATGATGTAAATAAATAGAGCAATATTCTATGTTCATGCATAGGAAAAGTCAATATTGCTCAGATGTCAGTTTTTTCTCAACTTCATCTATATATTCAAAACTATCCCAGCAAGTTACTTTGTGGATACCAATAAAGTGATTCTAAAACTTATATGAAAAGGCAAAAGACCCAAAATAGCCAACATAGTATTAAAGAAGAAGAAGAAAATCAGAGGACTGACATACCTGACTTCAAGACTTACTATAAAGCTACAGAAATCAAGACAATATGGCATTGGCAAAAGAAAAGACATATCAGTGGAACAAAACAGAAAGCCCAGAAATAAACTGTGTAGCCAACTGATCGTTCACAAAGTGCAAAGGCAACACAATGGAGAAAAGATAGTCTTTTCACCAAAAGGTATCAGAACAACTGGACATACACATACAAAATTTTTGAAAAATCTAAATACCAACCTTACCATTTCATAAAAATTAACTAAAAATAGATCTTTGATCTAAATGTAAAATCAAAACTATAAAAATTCTGAGATAATGTAGGAGAAGATACAGGTGAACGTGGGTTTAGTGATGGCTTTTTAGATGTATGACCTGTGAAAGAAATAAATGACACATTTGACTTGATTAAAATTAAAAATTTCTTCTTTGTGAAAGATTATTTAAAAACTGAAAAAATACAAGCTGCAGATTGGGATAAAATATTTGCAAAATGCATATCATAAAGGACTTATATCCAAAATATACTAAGAATGTTTAAAATTTTTAAAAAGGAAAAAAATCCAATTAAAAAATGAACAAATGATCTATCTGAACACACACCTCACCAATGGAGATGGCAAAAATAAACATATGAAAAGATGCTCAATATCATATGTCATTAGGAATTGCCAATTAAAACAACAATGAAACACTACTGCACTCCTATTAGAATGCTGAAAATCTAAAACACTGACAATACTAAATGCTTGTGAGGATGTGTAGTACAGGCATAACTC
This sequence comes from Physeter macrocephalus, assembly GCF_002837175.3. Classification (NCBI taxonomy): domain Eukaryota; kingdom Metazoa; phylum Chordata; class Mammalia; order Artiodactyla; family Physeteridae; genus Physeter; species Physeter macrocephalus. The sequence goes on along the minus strand of NC_041234.1, from coordinate 69,089,917 downwards.
ATTTTTTTGTGCTTTGCACATATTGTGTTTTTTACAAATTGAGGGTTTGTGACAACCCTCCATTGTCAGATTATGGTTAGCATTTTTTAAAATAAAGTATTTTTAAACTAAGGTATGTACATAATATTTTAGGACATAATGCTATTGCACACTTAATAGACTACAATATAACATAAACATAACTTTTAAATGCACTGAGAAATTAAAAAATTCGTATGACTTGCTTTATTGTGATATTTATTTTATTGCCATGGTCTGGAAAGTAATCCACAATATATCCAAGGTATGCCTGTAATGGGAGCTCTCATTTATTTTTGTTGGGAATGAAAACTGCTCCTTCCATTTTGGAAGACCATTTGGCAATTTCTTACAAAGCTAAACATAAGCTTACCATATAATCCAGCAATTGTGTTCCTAGATATTTACCCAAATGACTTGAAAATTTATGTCCGCATGAATACATGAACATGGACTTTTATACCATCTTTGTTCATAATTTATACTTGCCTAAACTTGAAAGCAACAAAGACGTCCTTGAACAGATAAATGGAGAAACAAGCCATGCTACATCAATACAATGGAAATTTAAGGCAGTAAAACTATTTTGTATGATACTGTATTGGTGGGTACATGAAACTATGCAATTCTCAAAACCTATAGAACCATACAACACAAAGACTGGATCTTAATTTAAATTACAGATTAACATTATTGATAATGTATCAATATTGGTTCATTAATTGTAACAATTCACCACACTTATGGAAGAATTTAATAACAGGAGGATCTGTGTGTCTGTGTGTAAAGTACAGTAAGTATATGGAAAAATATTTAATACACATTAGTGGGTACATGTCAATCCCAATCTCCCAATTCATCACACCACCACCCCCAACACGCAGTGCTTTCCCCCCTTGGTGTCCATACCTTTTTTCTCTAATTCTGTGTCTACAATACATTATTAAATAACAAAGAGATAACTGAAGCAATCAAAGAGGAAATCAAAGAATACCTAGAAACAAATGACAATGAAAACACGATGACCAAAAACCTACAGGATGCAGAAAAGTCCATTCTAAGATGGAAGCTTATAGCAAAATATCCTACCAAAAGAAACAAGAAACATCTCAAATAAGCAACCTAATATTACAACAAAAACAATTAGAGAAAGAAGAACAAAAAAGCCCCAAAGGGGGCCCATGAGCCATGGCCGCTGAGCCTGCGTGTCCAGAGCCTGCACTCTGCAACAGGAGAGGCCACAACAGTGAGAGGCCCGCATACAGAAAAAAAAAAAAAAAAAGCCCCAAAGGTAGGAGAAGGAAATAAATGATAAAGATCAGATCAGAAAAAAATGAAAAAGAAATGATGGAAACAAGAGGAAAGACCAATAAAACTAAAAGGTGGTTCTTTGAGAAGAAAAACAACATTGACAAACCATTAGCTAGACTCATCAAGAGAAAAAGGGAGAAGACTCATATCAATAGAATTGGAAATGAAAAAGGAGAAGTAACAACTGACACTGCAGAAATACAAAAGATTATGAGAGATTGCTACAAGCAACTATATGCCAATAAAATGGACAACTTGGAAGAAATGGACAAAGTCTTAGAAAAGCAACACTTTCCGAGGCTGAACCAGGAAGAAACAGAAAATATAAACAGACCAATCACAAGCACTGAAATTGAGACTATGATTGAAAACCATTTAACAAACAAAAGCCCAGGACCAGATGGTTTCACAGATGGTTCTATCAACCATTTGATAGACCAGATGGTTCTATCAAACATTTAGAGAAGAGCTAACACCTATACTTCTCAAACTCTTCTAAAATATAGCAGAGGGAGGAAGACTCTGAAACTCATTCTAGGAGGCCACCATCACCCTGAAAGATGTCACAAAGAAAGAAAACTACAGGCCAATATCACTGATGAACATAGATGCAAAAATCCTCAAAGAATATGAGCAAACAGAATCCTACAGCACATTAAACTGATCATAAACCATGATCAAATGGGGTTTATCTCAGGAATGGAAGGATACTTCAATATATGCAAATCAATCAATGTGATACATGATATTAAAAAATTGAAAGAGAAAAACATATGATCATCTCAATAGATGCAGAGAAAGCTTTTGACAAAATTCAACACCCATTTATGATAAAAACCCTACAGAAAGTAGGCATAGAGGGAACTTTCCTCCACATAATAAAGGACATGTATGACAAGATCACAGCCAACATTGTTCTTAATTGTGAAAAACTGAAACCTTTTCCACAAAGATCAGTAACAAGAGAAGTTTGTCCACTGTCACCACTATTATTCAACACAGCTTTGGAAGTTTCAGTGACAGCAATCAGAGAAAAAAAGAAATAAATAGAATCCAAATGGGAAAGAAGAAGTAAAGCTGTAACTGTTTACAGATGACATGATACTATACATAGAGAATCCTAAGGATGCTACCAGAGAACTACTAGAACTAATTGGTGAATTTGGCAAAGTAACAGGGTACAAATTAATACACAGAAATCTCTTGCATTCCTATACAGTACTGATGAAAACTCTGAAAGAGAAATTAAGGAAACACTCCCATTTACCACTGCAACAGAAAGAATAAAATACCTAGGAAAAAAACCTACCTAAGGAGACAAAAGACACTACCAATGGCATTTTTCACAGAACTAGAACAAAAATTTTCACAATTTGTATGGAAACACAAAAGATCCTGAATAGCCAAAGCAATCTTGAGAAAGAGAAACGGAGCTGGAGGAATCAGACTCCTAGACCTCAGACTATACTACAAAGGTATGGTAATCGAGACTGTATGGTAATGGCACAAAAACAGAAATATAGACCAATGGAGCAAGATAGAAAGCACAGAGTTAAACCCACGCACATATGGTCACCTTATTTTTGATAAAGGGGGTAAGAATATACAATGGAGAAAAGACAGCCACTTCAATAAGTGGTCCTGGGAAAACTGGACAGCTACATGTAAAAGAATGAAATTAGAACACTCCCTAATACCATATAAAAAATAAACTCAAAATGGCTTAAAGACCTAAATGTAAGACTGGACACTATAAAACCCTATGGCATAAATCACAGCAAGATCCTTTTTTGACCCACCACCTAGAGAAATGGAAATAAATACAAAAATAAGCAAATGGAACCTAATGAAACTTAAAAGCTTTTGCTCAGCAAAGGAAAACATAAACAAGATGAAAAGACAACCCTCAGAATGGGAGATAATATTTGCAAATGAAGAAACTGACAAAGGATGAATCTCCAAAATTTACAAGCAGCTCATGCAGCTCAGTATCAAAAAATCAAACAACCCAATCCAAAAATGGGCAGAAGAACTAAACAGACATTTCTCCAAAGAAGATATACAGATTGCCAACAAACACATGCAAGAAGACTCAACATCAGTAATTAGAGAAATGTAAATCAAAACTACAATGTGGTATCACCTCACACCATTCAGAATGGCCATCAAAAAAATCTACAAACCATAAATGCTGGAGAGGATGTGGAGAAAAGGGAACCCTCTTGCACTGTTGGTGGGAATGTAAATTGATACAGCCACTATGGAGAACAGTATGGACATTCCTTAAAATAATAAAATTAGAACTATCGTATGACCCAGCAATCCCACTACTCAGCATATACCCTGACAAAACCATAATTCAAAAAGTCATACCACAATGTTCATTGCCTCTCTATTTACAATAGCCAGGACATGGAAGGAAACTAAGTGTCCATTGACAGATGAGTGGGTAAAGATGTGGCACATTTATACAATGGACTATTACACAGCCATGAAAAGAAATGAAATTGATTTATTTGTAGTGAGGTGGGTGGACATAGAGTCTGTCATACAGAGTGAGGTAAGTCAGAAAGAGGAAAACGAATACCATTTTCTAACATATATATGTGGAATCTAAAAAAAAATTGCTTCTGAAGAACATAGGGGCAGGATAGGAATAAAGATGCAGATGTAGAGAATGGACTTGAGGACATGAGGAGTGGGGAGGGTAAGCTGGGATGAAGTTAGTGGCATGGACTTATATATACTACCAAATGTAAAATAGATAGCTGGTGGGAAGCAGCCGTATAGCACAGGGAGGTCAGCTCAGTGCTTTGTGACCACCTAGAGTGGTGGGATAGGGAGGATGGTAGGGATATGCAAGAGGGAGGAGATATGATGATATATGTATATGTATAGCTGCTTCACGTTGTTATAAAGCAGAAACTAACAAACCATTTCAAAGCAATTATCCTCCAATAAAGATGTTTAAATTTAAAAAAAAAGTGTATTTTACTTTAGGAATGCAAGAGTGATTCAACATAAGAAAATCAATTAATGTACTACACCACATTAATAGAATGAGGGAAACCTCCTATATGATCATCCAGAATGATAGTAAAAAGAATATGACAAAATTCAATATCAATATAACTTCTAAAAGTAGGAGAGAATTTCCTCACCATGATAAAGAGTATTTATGAAAAAACTAACACTGTACTTGATGTTGAAAGACTAAAAACATTTCCCTCTAAGATCAGGCACAAGACAAGGAATCCTGATTTTATCACTTCTTTCAACATTGCTCAGGAAGCTCCAACTAGAGAAATTAGACAAGTAAAAGAAATAAAGCACATGTGAAAACACATTAGAGAGAAAAATCTATAACTATGCTATTTGTGGATGGCACGATCCTATGTATATAAAATCATGAAGAATTCATAAAAATCTACTAGCACTAATAGATGAATTCAGCACATTTGCAGCACACATGAACAATCCTCAAAAAATTGGCTGTTTCTATACCAATTATAAACAATATGAAGGGACTTTTTAAAAACTCCATTTGCAAGATCATCCAAAATATGAAATATATAGGAATAAATCTAAATAAGGAGGTGAAAGACTTATAAACTAGAACAATAATACATTGTTAAAAACAATTAAAGAAGTCTTAAATAAATACAAAGACCTCCTATGTTTGTAATTTAGAAGACTTAATATTGTTAAGATGGCAATAGTACACAATGGGATCTACAGATTCAACATATGTATTCCCCATCAAAATCCAAACAACAGTTATGCAGGTATGGAAAATCCTATCTTTAAATTCATGTGGAATTGTAAGTGGCCATGAATAGCCAAAACTATATTGAGAGAACAAATTTGGATGACTCATAACTCCCAATTTCAAAACTTAATACAAAGCTTCAGTAATCAAAACAACGTGATGTTCTCATAAGAAGTGACATATAGATCAATGGAATAGAACTGGGAGTCCAAAAATAAACCCTTACATCTATGGTAAATTGGTTTTCAAAGAGGGTGCTAAAATCATTCAAGGGAAAAGAATTGTCTCTTCAATAAATGGTGCTGGTACAGCTGGATATCTATATGCCAAAGAATGATGTTCATGCTCTGCCATACACCATATACAAATAATCAACACAAAATGAATGAAAGATCTAAATGTAAGAGCTAAAACCATAAAACTTAGGAAAAAAAACATAAAAGTGAATTTGCATGACCTTGAATTTGGCAATGATTTCTTAGACATGATACCAAAAGTACAAACAAAAAAGAAAAAACAGGTAAATTGGACTTCATCAAAGTTAAAAAGCTTTTGTGCATCAAAGCATACTTTCAAGACAGTGAAAAGACAACCAAAAAATATGGAGGAGAGACTCCCCTGGTGGCACAGTGGTTAAGAATCCCCCTGCCAATGCAGGGGACAGAGGTTCGAACCCTGGCCCAGGAAGATCCCACATGCCTCAGAGCAACTAAGCCTGTGCACCACAACAACTGAGCCTGTGCTCTAGAGCCCACAAGCCACAGCTACTGAGCCTGCGTACCACAACGACTGAAGCCCACGTGCCTAGAGCCCGTGCACTGCAACAAGAGAAGCTACTGCAATGAGAAGCCCATGCACCACAACAGAGTAGCCCCTGCTCGCCGCAACTAGAGAAAGCCTGCGCGCAGCAACGATGACCCAACACAGACAAAAATAAATAAATAAATTTATTTTTTAAAAAAACGGAGGAAATATTTGCAAGTCATATCTGATATTCTGAATATATAAAGTACTTAGAGTTCAATGACAAAAAGAAAAACAACCAAATTAAAAAATAGGTAAAGGATTTCCTAGGTATTTACCAAAATGAATTAAAAACATATGTCAACATGAAACCCTGCATGCAAATGTTTATGGTAGCTTTATTCACAATTGCCTCAAGTTAGAAGTAACCAAGGTATCTTTCAGTGGGTGAATGAATAAACAAACTGTGGTACATCTAAACAATGAAATATTATTTTGTCATAAAAAGAAATGAGCTATTAAGCCATGTCATGAAAATACATGGAGGACTTTAAATGTATATTACTAAGTGAAAATAAGTCAGTATGAAAAGGCTACATACTGTATGATTCCAACTACATGGCATTCTGGATAAGGCAAAACTATAGAGAAAGCAGAAGGATCAATGATTGCCAAGGGTTCAGGGAAGGAAGGGTGAGAGATGAATTGGTGAAGCACAGGGGATTTTTAGAACAAGGAAACTATTTTGTAGGATACTTTAATTCTGGATACATGACATTATGCATTTAGCAAAACTCATAGAACTGTACAACACAAAGAATGAACCATAATGTATATTGTGGACTTTAGGTAATAATAATGTACCAACATTGGTACATTAATTTTAACAAACGTACCACACCAGTGCAAGATGTCAATAATAAGGGAAACCATGGGTGGGGGGACAGGGAGTATATGAGAACACTCTATATTTTCTGTTCAATTTTTCTGTAAAACTAAACTGCTCTAAAAATAGACAATCAATTGCTCAAAATAGAAAATGGACATGAATAGACATTTCTCCGAAGTAGAAATACAAATGGCCAACAAGTACATGAAAAGATGTCCAATATCAATAACCATGAGGTAAATGCAAATCAAAATCACAATGAGACACCATTTCACACTCACTAGGATAGCTATAAAGGAAAAACAAACAAACAAACAACAGAAAATAATGAGTGTTGGTGAAGATGTGGAGAAATTGCAAACTTCATACATTGCTGGCAGGAATGCAAAACAGTATGGTCACTTTAAAAGCAGTTTGCCCACTGAGATTGGCCACTAAGGAAGTGAAATATTAAATTACCATACAATCCAGTGATTCCATTCCTGGGTTTGAACAAATGTTCAAACAAAAACTTGTTTAAAAATGATCATAACAGCCCTATTCATAACAGCCAAATGGTGAAAATGACCCAAAAGTCCATCAACTGATGAGTAGGTAAACAAAATGCAGTATATTCATATAATAGAATATTATTCAACTATAAAAAAGAATGATATATTGATATATGCTACAATTCAAATGAACCCTGAAAATGTTATGCTAAGTGAAAGGACCCAGACACAAATGTCCATATATTGTATCATTATTCCATTTACATGAAATATCCAAAGTCAGCAAATCCATAGAGATGGGAAGCAGATACATGGTTGCCAGGTGCTGGGTAGAGAGGATAATGGGGTGTGACTGCTTAATGGATACAAAGTTTCCATTTGGGGTGATAAAAATGCTCTGGAACTAGATAATGGTAGTTACAAACATTATGAATGTACTAAATGTCACTAATTGTAAATTTTAAGTTATACTTTTATTTATTTTGTGTGTGTGTGTGGTACACGGGCCTCTCACTGTTGTGGCCTCTCCCATTGTGGAGCACAGACTCTGGACGTGCAGGCTCAGCGGCCATGGCTCACAGGTCTAGCCGCTCTGCGGCATGTAGGATCTTCCCGGACCGGGGCACGGAGTCGTGTCCCCTGCATCGGCAGGCGGACTCTCAACCACTGCGCCACCAGGGAAGCCCCTTAAGTTATACTTTTTAATGACAATTTAAAAAAATCATGTGACCATATTATTTCCAACATCTGTTTAAACCCTGACATTTAATGTAAATCTAGACTAAAATGTTTGCATATGTGGAATACCTTATAAACTATATATGAATGCTTCTAAGAATATGGAGGCAATATTTGCCTTAAAAAATTGTAAATTCAGCAAATAAGCACTGTAAGTTCTCTAAGAAGGGCTGTGACTGTCTTGTTCGATATTATATACTCAAATGCTTTACACAATGGATGTTCATGAAATATTTGTTGACTGGAGAATGATTTATTAGTGCAGGGATATTCAAATTTATTTTGAAGGCTATTCATGGCTCCAGAATAGACTTGGGAATTCAAACTTATATTAGCATATCTGATAAAATGGATTGGAAAAAATGGGGGAGATATCTTAAATCTTAAAAATATTGCTAACCGTCTGGCCTATTAGTTCCTTTACCAAATTTCAACATGTAATAGAATCAAGAGAAATGTTGACTGGATTTACAAAGTTAACACTTAAATCATTAGAAATCCTTGGGAATGCAGAATGTGGCTTGATACTGTGGAAGGGTGATAGATTCAAAACAGCTTTTCAGTAGCATTCTTGTTTCTTCATAACATTGCCCTGAAATGATTCTCACAACATCAGCACTGCAGAGCAGAAAAACATCAGTTCATCCAATCAAAAGCTAGTGACAAGAGGCCATCAGGATCTGGGCCTGGGTAAGGAGCAAATAACAACAAATTGAATTGGACCAGCCCTCACCCATAAGCTTTATCTTCCTGCCCACTCACTTCCCCTGCAACACACTCAACTTAAGGAATAGGGTATTTTTTAACTTATTATTTTATATTGGAGTATAGTTGATTAACAATGCTACATTTCAGGTGTACAACAAAGTGATTCAGTTATACATATATATGTGTATATTCTTTTTGAAATTATTTTCCAAATCAGGTTGTTAAAGTATATTGAGCAGAGTTCCATGTGCTATAGAGTAGGTCCCTGTTGGTTATCTATTTTAAATATAGCAGTGTGTACATGTCAATCCCAAGCTCCTTAACTATCCCTCTCCCCCACCCTTCCCCCTGGTAACCATAAGGTTGTTCTCTAAGTCTGTGAATCTGTTTCTGTTTTGCAAATAAGTTCACTTGTATCATTTTTTTTTTAGATTCTGCATATAAGCAATATCATACAATATTTCTCTTTCTCTGTCCAACTCACTTCAATCAGTATGACAATCTCTAGGTCCATCCATGTTGCTGCAAATGGCATTACTTCATTGTTTTTAATGGTTGAGTGATATTCCACTGTATACATATACCACATCTTCTTATCCATTCTTATGTCAATGGACATTTAGGTTGCTTCCATGTCTTAGCTATTTTAAACAGCGCTGCAATGAACATTGGGGTGCATGGATACTTTTGGACTATGTTTTTCTTCAGTGTATGCCCAGGAGTAGGGTTGCAAGATCATATGGTAGCTCTATTTTTAGTTTCTTAAGAAACCTCCATACTGTTCTCCATAGTGGCTACACCAATTTTTATTCCTCCAACAGTGTAGGAGGGTTCCCTTCTCTCCAAACCCTCTCCAACATTTATTGTTTGTGGATATTTTGATCATGGCCATTCTGACCAGTGTGAGGTTTGATTGTAGTTTTGATTTGCACTTCTCTGACAATTAGTGAAGTTGTACATCTTTTCATGTGTCTCTTGGCCATCTGTATGTCTTCTTTGGAGAAATGTCTATTTAGGTCTTCTGCCAATTTTTTGGATTGAGTTGTTTGTTTTGATGATGTTAAGCCACATGAGCTGTTCGTAAAGTTTGGAGACTAATCTCTAGTTTGTCACATCATTTGCAAGTATGTTCTCCCATTCTATGGGTTGTCTTTATGTTTTGTTTATGATTTCCTTTGCTGTGCAAAAGCTTTTGAGTTTAATTGGGTCCCATTTGTTTATTTTTCTTTTTATTTCCATTACTTTGAGAGATGGATCAAAAAAGATATTGCTGCTGTTTGTCAGAGAGTGTTCTGCCTATGTTTTCCTCTAAGAGTTTTATATCATCTGGTCTCACATTTAGGTCTTTAATCCTTTTTGAGTTTATTTTTGTGTATGGTGTTAAAGAATGTTCTATTTTCATTTTTTAACATGTAGCTGTCCAGTTTTCCCCACACCATTTATTGAAAAGACTGTCTTTCCTCCATTTTATAGTCTTGCCTCCTTTGTCATAGATTATTTGACCATTGGTGCATGGGTTTATTTCTGAGCTTTCTATCCTGTTCCATTGATATATATTTCTATTTTTGTGCCAGTACCATACTGTTTTGATGACTATATCTTTGTATTATAGTCTGAGTCAGGGAGCCTGATTCCTCCAGCTCCATTTGTTTCCCTCAAGATTGCTTTGGCTGTTCAGCATCTTTTGTGTCTCCATACAAATTTTAAGATTTTTTTGTTCCAGTTCTGTAAAAACTGCCATTAGTAATTTGATAGGGATTGTATTGAATCTGTAGATTGCCTTTGGTAATATTGTCTTTTTGACAAAATCAATTCTTCCAAACCAAGAACATGGTATATATTTCCATCTGTGTGTTGTCTTCAATTTCTTTCATCAGTGTCTTAGAATTTTCAGAGTACAGGTCATTTTTCTCCTTAGGTAGGTTTATTCCTAGGTATTTTATTCTTTTTGATGCAATGGTAAATGGGATTGTTTCTTGAATTTCTCTTTCTGATCTTTCATTGTTAGTGTATAGCAATGCATTGGATTTCTGTGTATTAATTTTGTAAGCAACTTTACCAAATTAATGAGCTCTAGTAGTTTTCTGGTAGCATCTTTAGGAATTTCTATGTATAGTATCATGTCATCTGCAAACAGTGACCGTTTAACTTCTTGTTTTCCAATTTGGATTCCTTTTATTTCTTTATCTTCCCTGACTGCTGTAGCTAGGACTTCCAAAACTATGTTGAATAAAGTGGCAAGAGTGGACAACCTTGTCTTGTTCCTGATCTTAGAGGACATGCTTTTAGCTTTTCACCACTGAGTATGATGTTATATGTAGGTTTGTCATATATGGCCTTTATTATGTTGAGGTATGTTCCCTCTATGCCCACTTTCTGGAGAGTTTTGATCATAAATGGGTGTTGAACTTTGTCAAAAGATTTCTCTGAATCTATTGAGATGATCAGATGGTTTTTATTCTTTAATTTGTTAATATGCTGTATCACATTGATTGATTTGTGTGTATTGAAGAATCCTTGCATCCCCAGGATAAATCTCACTTGATCATGGTGTATGATACTTTTAATGTATTGTTGGATTTGGATTGCTAGTATTTTGTTGAGGAATTTTGCATCTGTCTTCATCCATGATGTTGTCTGTAATTTTCTTTCTTTCTTTTTTTTTCTTTTGTGGTATCTTTATCTGTATTTGCTATCAGGGTGATGGTGGCCTCGTAGAATGAGTTTGGGTGTTTTCCTTCCTCTGAAAAATTTTGGAACAGTTTCAGATGGATAAGAGTTAGCTCTTCTCTGAATGTTTGATAGAATTCACCTGTGAAGCCTTCTGGTCCTGAACTTTTGTTTATTGGGAGTGTTTTAATCACAGTTTCAATTTCAGTACTTCTGATTGGTCTGTTCATATTTTCTATTTCTTCCTGGTTCAGTCTTGGAAGGTTATACCTTTCTAAGAATTTGTCCATTTCTTCCAGGTTGTCCATTTTATTGGCTTACAGTTGTTTGTAGTAGTCTCTTATGATCCTTTCTATTTCTCTGGTGACAGTTGTAACTTCTTTTTCAGTTCTAATTTTATTGATGTGATTCCTCTCCCTTTTCTTCTTGATGAGTCTGGCTAAATGTTTATCAATTTCACTTAACTTTTCAAAGAACCAACTTTTAGTTTCACTGATCTTTGTTATTGTTTTCTTCATCTCTATTTCATTTATTTCTGCCCTGATCTTTGTGATTTCTTTCCTTCTGCTAACTTTAGGTGTTGTTTGTTGTTCTTTCTCTAGTTGCTTTAGGTGTAAGGTTAGGTTGTTTATTTGAGATTTTTCTTGTTTCCGGAGATAAGACTGTATTGCTATAAACTTCCCTCTTAGAACTACTTTTTCTGCATGCCGTAGGTTTTGCATCATCATGTTTTTGTTTTCATTTGTCTCTAGGTATTTTTTGATTACTTCTTAGATTTCTTCAGTGATCCATTGGTTGTTTGGTAATATATTGTTTAGCCTCCATGTGTTTGTGTTTTTAACCTCATAGCATTGTGGTTGGAAAAGATGCTTGATATGACTTCAATTTTCTTAAATTTACTGAGGCTCACTTTGTGGCCCACCATGTGGTCAGTTCTGGAGAATGTTCCATGTGCACATGAGAAGAATGTGTATTCTGCTGCTTTGGATGGAATGCTCTATACATATGAATTAAGTCCATCTGATCTAATGTGTCATTTAAGGCCTGGGTTTCCTTATTGATTTTCTGGAAGATCTGTCCATTGATGAAAGTGGGGTGTTAAAATCCCCCACTATTTTGGTGTTACTATTGATTTCTCCCTTTTATGGCTGTTGGTATTTGCCTTATATATTGAGGTGGTCTATGTTGGCTCTATATTTATCTGTATATAAATATATATACATATATATTTGTAATTGTTATATCTTCTTCTTGAATTGATCCCTTGATCATTATGTAGTGTCCTTCTTTGTCTCTTTTGACAGTCTTTATTTTGAAGTCTATTTTGTCTGATATGAGTATTGCTACTCCAGCTTTCTTTTGATCTCCATTTGCAAGGAATAACATTTTCCATCCCCTAACTTTCTGTGTGTATGTGTCCCTAGGTCTGAAGTGAGTCTCTTTTAGACAGCATATGTAGAGTCTTCTTTCTGTATCCATTCATCCAGTCTATGTCTTTTGGTTGGAGCATTTAATCTCTTTACATTTAAGGTAATTATTGATATGTAAGTTCCTATTGCCATTTTTAAAATTGTTTTGGTTTTTTATAACATCTTTATTGGAGTATAATTGCTTTACAATGGTGTGTTAGTTTCTGCTTTATAACAAAGTGAATCAGCTATACATATACATATATCCCCATATCTCCTCCCTCTGGGTTTGTTTTTGTAGGTCTTTTTTCTTCCCTTCCTCTCTTGTTCTCTTCTCCTGTGGTTTGATGACCATCTTTATTGTTGTGTTTGGTTGTGTATCTATTGTAGTTTTTGGGTTTGCTGTTCCCATGAGGTTTTGATATAGCAGTCTATATATGTACAACCAGTTTTAAGTTGCTGGTCTCTTTCCTGCCTGGAGAAGTTCCTTTAGCATTTGTTGCAAGCCTGTTTGGTGGTGCTGAACTCTCTTAGCTTTGGTTGTCTGTGAAGCTTTTGCTTTCTCTGTCAAATCTGAATGAGAACCTTGTTGGGTAGTGTATTCTTGGCTGTAGGTTCTTCCCTTTCATCACTTTAAATATATCTGCCATTCCCTTCTGGCCTGCAGAGTTTCTGCAGATAAACCAGATTATAATCTTACGGGAGTTCCCTTGTATGTTATTTGTCATTTTTCTCTTGTTGATTTTAATATTTTTTCTTTGTCTTTGATTTTTGTCAATTTGATTACTATGTGTCTTTTCATGATCCACCTTGAGTTTTTCCTGCCTGGGACTATCTGTGCTTTGTGGACTTGTGTGCCTGTTTCCTTTCCCATGTTAGGGAATTTTTCAGCAATTATCTCTTCAAATATTTTCTCAGGTCCTTTCTCTCTTCTCCTTCTGGGACCCCTATAAATCAAACGTTGGTGTGTTTAATGTTGTACCAGAGGTCGCTTAGACAGTCTTCATTTCTTTTCATTCTTTTTTCTTTATTCTGTTCCTTGGCAGTGATTTCCACCATTCTGTCTTCAGGTCATTTACCCATTATTTTGCTTCAGTTATTGGGCTATTGCTTCCTTCTAGTGTATATTTCATTTAGTTATTATATTGTTCCTCTCTGTTTGTTTGTTATTGAATTCTTCTAGGTCTTTTTTAAACATTTATTGCATCTTCTCTAATCTAATTCCTAAAAATTCCTCAGACCTCATTTTTGCCATCTTCATTGCCACTGCATTAAATCAATGTTCATCACTTTTTTTCATGAATTGATTACTTTCTGATAATTCTACTTCCATTTCTATCCTTGGCCTGCTATTAAATTACTCTCTTTAGAAAATCACAAATTACTTTTTTCATCCTTTACTTTATACCATCCAATAGCTAATCTTACTCCTCAGGATAATGGTTCAACAGAGTATAAAAGGTACATTAGGGTAGTTCCTGTTTGCTTCACCACTTTCATCTCTGGCTACCTACCCATAACAATTGGCATTTTGTTATGTATATCATATTCTTTCTTGCCTGTATTTCTTTGCCAGTGATATATCCTTTGTCTGTTATTCTTCTCTTTTCCCAATCTCATATTATTTCTATTTGTTGCTCCATACTCAGTTGAAGTGTCATGTTCTTGAGGAAGCATTTCCTGATTTCTTCACACTCACATCCCCATCCCAATCAAGTCATGGTTATATACTCCCCCTCTATTTTCTTTATAATATGGTTTTTATCACCATGATAGCACATGTGAAAATGCATTTCAATTTTCTACTAGTTGTCTTCCACCCTAGACTCAGGTCTCCTTGAGGGCAGAAATCCTCTCTTGCTTATTGTTGTTTCCTCAGCATTTAGGCCTGTTCTAGCATAAAATAGGTATTTAATAAGTATGTGTTAATGACTAGTTGAGTGAATTAAGTACAGTAAAATGGAACAGGCCATGGACTAATTGCCAGAAATCTAGCTCCCAATCCCATTCTTTTACCTAATAATTGTGTAAGTAGGGACAAGTGACCTAACCCCTCTGAGCCTCAGTTGTCTCACCTTTAAAATAAAAGAGGCCTACCCATTTTACCAAAAAAAATGTTAAAGCACCTTACAACATAGATATACTATCATTCTTTCCAATTTTTTCTAAGATTTAATTTATTATAACTAACCCATTGAAATAAGTCAGGGTTGAAACGTCAGTTGTTTTACCCAGAATCAAGGCTTCTATATCAGCTAAGATAATTTTAGCTACAAGTAACGAAAAACCTGAAATTGGAATGCTTTATACAATGAGCAATGTTGATTATTTTCAGCCAGTGAAAGAAAAGCTATGGACTCTTTGTTTACTATAGCCCTCCCCACTTCCTTTTCCTCTCTATAAAAGCTTTCTTCTTCCCTTGCTGTGCAGGATCTTGCACATGGCTTGCCATGGTTGCAGACTCTGAATTGAAATTCTCTGCTGAATGCTAATAAACCAATCTTTACTGGAGAAATATCTGCCCATTGATTTGTTTTAGGTCAGTACAACATTTCCATTTTTTATTTTTTAAAAATTTTCTTCTATTGATTTAATGAAAGAAACATGATAATTTTATATTTCATAAAATTTACCCTCCTGCCAACATTGCTATTTTTTTCAGTTCTTCTAGTTATTCTAACTTGTTGGTTTTACCAAATGAACTCTAAACTCTAGCTTCATAAAAATACCTAATGACATTTTTATTGGGGTACTTTAATGTAAATAATTTAGGGAAAATTAACATTTATGATGTTGATTCTTCCTATTTAAGACCAGAGGACCCTACTAATTTTTTAAGAGTTATACTGCTAAAGATATCAGAAATTAACACTAAATATATCTATTTTTTTAAGTTTAAAATGTACCTTGGACCATCTATATTAGGAAGAAGGCTGGAAAGAACATTTTTTCCCAGCACAGCACTCACTTCACATAGAATTGGAAAGAAATTGCAAATGGGGACTATTCCAGAGGTTAGGGCCAGCACTGTGGAGAATGATGGACAAAAGAGCAAAAGATGAGCTTAACCAAGGAGCATTTTCCAACCCCAAGTTACCTCTATCCCATTTCAGAATTTCTATTTATCAATGTCTGTTGTATGTATTTCACTATTTTTCATTTTTTCTCCATGGAAATACTTACTGCTACTAAAGTGTGCAATAGTGTGCAATAGCATTATGTCAAAAAGTAATATACATACCTTAATAAAAAATAGTTTATTACTAAAAAATATTAACCATCATCTCAGATGAGTCTTCAGCAAGTTGTAATCTTTTTGCAATAGAAACATCAAAGATCACTTATCACAGATAACCATAACAAATATAATAATAATGAAAAAGTTTGAAGTATTATGAGAATTACCAAAATGTGACACAAAGATACAAAGATAGCAAGTGCTGTTGGAAAAATGGCACTGATAGACTTGCTCAATGCAGGGTTGCCACAAACTTTCAATTTATAAGAAAGGCAATAACCATGAAGTGCAATAAAATGAGACACAATAAAACAGGTATGCCTGTATTCAATTTTCCTCTGTTTATGAGAACACAGGGGATTAATTTTTCCACCTCTTGCACTTAAGTGGGATTGTTTGTTATCATGAGATGTAGATATGTATTTGATACATAGGGATCGTACATGTTCTTTCCTGTATCCCTGGTTCCCTGGCAAATAGGGATTGTACATTTTCTTTTCTGTATCTTTGGTTCCCTGGCACATTATATATACACTTAGCAAATATGTATTAAAAGAATGGAAGCTATCATTTCAGAAATTCTAGCAGTAGCATCTCATGGCCTCATATATTTTTGCACTGTAAATATAATTAAATTTCCAAAGTTTTATGATTATTAGTTTTCACTAACTTGCAATTTTCTGAACATGTCAAAAAATATGTATCTAAAGGAAATATCCATCTAAGGAAATTATTTTCCTTTTTATCTCTGTTTTACTCATCCTTCAGGAATTCTATTCCTTTTCTACCAATCTCTTAGTCATGTCTAGGTATTTTAGTGCTGTTTTGTTAAAAAAATATATCTATAAACGAAAGGTAGATTTTTACAGTTGTCTAGTAATAAAACTCACCACCTATTTTCCTGAGATTAGTCTAGAAATAAAGTAAAGCTCAACAATAATTAGAAAATAGATTGTGCCCATGTAGACCATTGTACTTCCAATCTAGTGGTATGTTTACTTAACTGACAACTAAGTGTCTCCTTTTAGGATGTTTTGAACAGAAATAAGTACAATTTGAGCTTGATAAAGTGCTGATGGAATGACAGTGAAATCTGAGTTCATCTACTGATAGCTATATTTAAGGGAAGATACTTTGGGGAGATTTTATTCCTTAAAGTGAGTGTAGTACAAGGAAGCTGCCATTAAATCTTGCTGATCCAAGGACACCTGGATTTATAACTTGTAAAGGACTACATAGCCAAGGAATGTTCAAACTTTGGGGACAAGGTGGCTTTTTTTGAAGTTCTTACATATACTTTTTTTTTTTTTTTTTTTGTGGTACACAGGCCTCTCACTGTTGTGGCCTCTCCCATTGTGGAGCACAGGCTCCGGACGTGCAGGCTCAGCGGCCATGGCTCACGGGCCTAGCTGCTCCGTGGCATGTGGGATCTTCCCAGACCGGGGCACGAACCCGTGTCCCCTGCATTGGCAGGCGGACTCTCAACCACTGTGCCACCAGGGAAGCTCTCTTACATATACTTTTAAAGTTAAAAAAAAATACAACACACTTGCTCAAGCTATCTTTTTAGATGCACAGAGCACTTATTTCAAAAATATTTTTTCTACAAACAAGATGCAGTATATTCTGATCTAAAGTAGACATTCAGTAATTTTGACAAGGTATTATAAAAATCTACTTTTGAGTTACCTAGCCTCAGAAATCATCTGAAAAAATTTACATCTGAAAAACATATTGAGACAACTGAAGTGGGATATTACATTATAGCAAAGCTTTTCTACAAGCTTTCTAAGAGAAAGAAAGAAATTGAAGTTGACAACATGATTAAAAAGCTGTATATAGTACTTATGCTAAGGAAATCACACAGCAGACTTTCGATTACCTAAGGTAATGGGGTGCTGGTAGAGCACGCAATTAAACTCCACAGATAATCATTTTAACCATGAGTTTCAACCATCTAAGCTATTAGTAAGTAGCCAATTTTTATTTCACTGCTATCCTCCCCAGTATCATTAAAAGAGATAGTCAATGTTAAGGAACAAGGATGAGTTACTAACAACTCAAAATATTCCAAAACCTGAATTGATTTCCTGTATAATGTAGGATTTATCATACCTCTTAATGGAGAAACACGACTTATATAGAGAGCAAAAGAGGTAGAAATAATTAAAAATCTTAGCTTGAGGAACAGAGAGGAACTCAAACAGGGTTGGCCAGCCCACTCAAAGGAAAAATAGCTAAACATTTCTATAATTTTTTTCCAATGGAGGGATGAAAATTCTTTATGTACACACTGCATCCTTGATGTTTCTATAGCCTAGAAACACTATTTGAAATTGTCATTGACCTCTGAAGATTCATAAATGAATAGATAACATGATTATTAATCATAAATTATGAATGGAAAGACAATTTTAAAAATTTTATATTGTTTTAAAAAGTACTATATTATTACCTTGAAAGTTAGCTACTACTTCTTGTACATTATTTCATGCTTATGGAAACTTCAAATTGATTATTTTCCTGATAATTGGTTCATCCCCAAAATGATTACTTAACTCATCAGTAGCATATTTTTACCCTATTTTATTCAAGGCAATATGACAAAAGGTAACTTAAAATCTTACCCTCAGTGTCAGAAATACAAGGAATGGCAAAGATTATGGTAAACTAGAGAGCACATGTTTCATGCTGACCATACAACTGCTATTTAGTTAGAGCCAATTGTTCTCATTCAAAGACATAAGGCCAAGGTTGTCAGATCTCCTACTATTTCAAGAGAAGCAACTAATAGCATAATTATCATAGTTACACAGATTAATATTTTCATCGTTTTTGTGTTCTTTATAACTCAGGGACAAAATGGCATAGTATAGGGTTTCTGTCCCTTAAATTCTTAAGCAAATTTTTCATGCAGCCACATAGTTTTCATATCATGCTTCATTAAATAACTGTATACTTTAGTTGCTTTTTCTTATTGTTAATGCCACATGCTGACCACAAAGACAACATCCGGCTACTAAGAAGATTTTGTTATACACAATAATGATATTTATCTTGCTCTGGTACACAATTTTGCTCTGCTATACTCTTTTTTTTTTGGCATGGTACTCAGAAAACTAGAAACAATTAACAAAGAGTGTTTCCAATTTTAAAAAGAAAAATAACTAACTCCTGTTGATATGAATCAGGGTATATAAATTTTATTTTTATGAAACATTCTGTACAAATGCTATGATGCTAAGCAGAGGAAGTAAGCATAAAATAAGTATGATCTTCCAAAAATATATTGATTCCCTCATAGTTTAGGAAGCACCTATGCTGATGGTGAAAGTTATAGCCACATGAAAAGTAGGAGTGTGTGTGTGTGTTTAGAGAGGAGGAGGACCTTTCTTTGAAATCTGCAAAAGATAAATCCAACCAGTTCATTTTTTATATGTGCATGAATGCACATACTCACACATTGATATTCATTTAGTCCCTTTTTGTAACAAGGTGCTACAGAAGTGGCTATCAATGCAAGATTGCAAGATTCAGGAGAAAATGCTATAAAAATTTTTTTGAAGAGTTGCTTTGTAAAACTAGCTGCATATGCTGTAGAGTAAGTAGAGATTGTTTAGATAAATTCCTGTAATTCAAACCTTGAGGAGAACTAAAGATTAAACATAGAGCAAAGCTTTTAAGTCTAGATGAGACTAGTTCTCCTTCAAATACTTATACTTACACTCCAGAAATATATTAGAGAATGGATTTTTAACATATTAAAAAACATAGCAATATTCAATATTAATTTAAGATGCCCATGGAAGAGAAATAATAACAATTCCCCACCACCCACACACACATACACACAAGCACAGAGTGGATAATAGAGGCTGATGCTGTAGGTCAACTGGACAGAAAAATAGAAGAAAGTAGAAAAATCTGAAAAAAAAAATCCCCATGTGTTAATTAAGACCAAAGTCATGTCCCACATATTAAGCTCATTGTATGAGACTTTGGGCTAAGCAGAGTAATTCGACTCATGAATAAATTTAAAAAATCTGCTGTCACTCTCCATATCTTCAGATAATATAAAGCTTCTCTTCTAAAGATGTAGGAGGTAGCAGAGAGCCTGGAATCAGGATAATGTGCCTGTTGTCCTAGGCTTGGCATTTATGTTAATTTCAGGCAAAAACCCTTGACTTTACCAATATATATCTTATTCTTATACTGTACCTACATAGACCAGATGCAATCAACTATAAAACTATGAGACAAAGGAAATTTCCACTCAAGATGAACTCTTTAAAATATCAATAGACAAAAGCAAAACCAAAAGTGTGAATAATAGCCAACAAACTCAATAATCAGAAGAATTTGCTTCTGAGGAAACAGAAATAATAAAACAATCTGAACATGACTTTAAAATGAATTTGTTTATTATCTACCATAGAAAATGGAAGGGTTGATATCCAAAAAAGAACAATAAATCATTAAACAAAAGAAAAAGTCTATGAATCAAAAACAGATATCTAAGATAATAAACCTTTCAGTTAAAAAACATAAAATACAGTAAGAGCTGATATATTTAGAACTCAGATGAATAATTAGGAACTGATAGTACTTAAGAATTAGCAAATAATGCATTACAGAGCAAGAAAGTTATTTAAACTATGAAAAATAAACCAAAAATGACCTACTGTATAGCACAGGGAACTCTACTCAATATTCTGTGATAACCTATATGAGAAAAGAATCTGAAAAATAATGAATATATGTATATGCATAACTGAATCACTTTTCTGTATACCTGAAACTAATACAACATTGTAAATCAACTATAATCCAATAAAAAAATAATAATAATAAACTAAGAAACATAGAGAATAGTTTGAGATTAATTTCATGACTGAAAAGAGTTCCTAATATAGAGAATGGAGGAAACGACATAAAGGCATTATAGTCAAATTTTTTAGAATTGAAGACTTGAGTCATAAGCTTGAAAAATGATACCAAATATTGAATGAAATTAGACTGCAAATTATCATGGACTAAGGCAAAATCTCAAAATCACTGCAAGTGACAGAACTGTTCATAATGACTCAAATCTGGAAAGTATATAAATATCTGTCAATAGTAGTGTGCACAAATAATTTGTGCTTTAATTACACATTAAAATACTATATATCAATGATAATGAATTAACTATAATTATATGCACATTTAAAATTCTTAAAATGGAAAATATTTATTTCTTGCTCATGTTACATGTATATGCCGGTAAGTTAGGGACCTCTATTCATCTTATTCACTTGGAAACAGTCCTCAGTATGGGAAGTTGGTGGATAAATATCCCAGGTTTCTCACTGCTCAGTTGGTATAACTAAAAGATGTGTTTCCTCACTGTCTCTAAGAGATCCTCGGTGGGATTAAACTACAACTGCAATACTGATTACTGGTTTGATAATGTTAAATTTCTCAGTTTACTTTTCTTCCATCTTATTTTTCCACTTCCCTGCTACTGTTTACTGAGATCACCTTCCAAATAAACTATTTGCACTCAAATCCTTTTCTCATTGTCTGTTTCTTTGGAAACCTAATTCAAAGCAGTTCCCCTTCTGGGTGAAAAATTACAAAAAAAGCACCCCTTACCAGAAGACAAATTAGAAAAGTCATGCTTCCTTCAGGTTTATGCAGCTTTTTACCAGATGATTGCTTTAGTGAGCAAAGTACAGGCTAGATTTTAGTCCACCCTTTCCTCATTGGAAGGGAGCCCTTCTTATGGAAATATCCTACGAATTGTACACATTGATTTTGTCTGGTATGTTCTTTTTCACGAGATAGTTACTTGACTGACACCCTTGCTGCTTTCAGTTTTCTGCTCAAACATCATAAGTTAAATGAGACCTCTGTCAGAATCTTCTCTGTCAAATCGCTGATACAGTAAAACCATTAACTACTGCTTATGAATCAGTGTAGTTCCATGCCTTTGTCCATCTTTTATGTACAATAGAATACCTAAAGTACTACTCAAATTCTGCCCTCTGGGTTGGGGGTGGGGTAGGGGTGGGGTGAGGTGTGGTGGTTCCTTCCATTATCTTCCCCAGTGCTACACCCAGCTGGTGCCAACATATCATGTAGGACTATCTGCTAAACAGCTTAATTATTTTTTTTAGTCAACAGGTTATAGGGAGCATCTCAGGAAGCACTATGATGTTTAAACAGGTTATAGGGAGCATCTCAGGAAGCACTATGATGTTTAAAGAGAAACCGGATCTGTTGAGTGAATGCTAAAACCCAAGTGGCTGAAGTTGCTCACTTTACAACTTAAATCATTCTAGAGAGCCTTTCCTTCTGGGCTTCCTTCAAAGAAGGCAGCATTACTGGTCACTTCATAAATAGGTTGAAGTAAAGGCAAATGCACAATATATTGTCTACAAAATAAAAAAATCCAACAAAGATTGTGTATGTTTCTTACTGGAAGAGGTACAAAGTGCAACAACTCATCATTCATGAGGTTGAGATTTACTGCTTTGAGCCAATTAGGGGACTGGATTTAACTGATTTTTTGTGGGTTTGCCCAGATAGAGAATTTACAGGTGCTTAAACCCAAGTATATCCATTCTGATGGAAAACCTCAAGGCAACCCTATCCAATAATCAGCTGCAAAACTCTAATTTCCCTGTCACTTTCCAGTCCTCTCTCTTATTTAATATTTGCTTTACATGATTCCCTGTGAAATGCAAAGTGAATATACTTGAGTAACTGCAATAGTCCACTAGGGCTGCCATAACAAAACACTGCATGAATTAAACAGAAATTTATTTTTTCACAATTCTAGATACTAGAAGTCCAAGATCAAGGTGTTGGCAGAGTCAGCTTTTCCTGCAGCTTCTTTCCTTGGCTTTTTGATAACCATCTTCTTACTGTGTCCTCACATGTCTTTTTCTTTGTGTGTGTGCATTCCTGTGTCTCTAAGGACATCAATCCTATTGAGTTAAGGCCCCATCCTTATGATCACATTTAACCTTAATTGACTCTTTTTCAATTGACTTATACTTGACTTAGAACATTATGTTAGTTTTAGATGTACAGCATAAGTGATTCAGTATTTTTACAGATTGTACTCCATTAAAAGTTATAACCAGATAATGGCTATAATTCCCTGTGCTATACAATATATCCTGTTTACTTATCTCTTTATATATAGTAGTTTGTATCTCTTAGCTCTATACCCCTATCTTGCCCCTCCCTCATTTCCTTTCCCCACTGGTGTCCAGTAGTTTGTTTTCTATAACTGTGAGTTTGTTTCTGTTTTGTTAAATACATTCATTTGTTTTATTTTTTACGTTCCATATATGAGTGATATCATACAGTATTAATCTCTTTCTGTCTGACTTATTTCACTAAAGCATAATATTCTCCAGGCCCAGTCACATTACTACAATTTAAGTCTTTTTTAGGGCTGTGTAATGTTCCATGGTGTGTGTGTGTGTGTGTGTATATATATATATATATATATATATATATATATATACCACATCTTCTTCTTTATCCATTCATCTGTTGATGGACAGACACTTGGTTTGTTTCTATATCTTACCGCTATGAATATTGGGGTGCATGTATCTTTTAGAATTAGGGTTTTAGTTTTTTCTGAATATATACCCAGGAGTAGAATGGCTGGATAATATCGTAGCTCTATTTTTAGTTTTGTTATGAAACTCCATATTGCTTTTCATAGTAGTTGCACTGATTTACATTCCCACCAATAGTGCATGAGGGTTCTCTTTTCTCCATATCCTCACCAACACTTATTTGTAGACTTTTTGATGATAGCCATTCTGTCAGGTGTGAGATGATATCTCATTGGTGTTTTGATTTTTATTTCTCTAATCATTAGCAATGTTGAGCATTTTCTCATGTGCCTGTTGGCCATCTGTATGTATTCTTTGGAAAAATGTCTATTCATGTCTTCTGACCATTTTTTGATTGGGTTGTTTGCTTTTTTGATATTGAGCTGTATAAGCTGTTTATATATTTGGTTATTAAACACTTGTCAGTCATATCACTTGCAAATATTTTCTCCCATTCAGTAGGTTGTCTTTTCATTTTGTCCATGGATTCCCTTGTTGTGTAAAAGCTTTTAAGTTTAATTAGGTCCCATTTGTTTGTTTTAGCTTTTATTTCTTTTGCCTTAGGAGACAAATCCAAAAAAATACTGCAAAGATTTATGTCAGTGTTCTGCCTGTGTTCTCTTCTAGGAGTTTTATGGTTTCACATCTTACATCTAGGTTTCTAATCCATTTTGAGTTTATTTTTGTATATAGTGTGAGGAAATACTCTAATTTAATGTTTTACATGTAGCTGTCCAGTTTTCCCACACCCATTTGTTGAAGAGAATGTCTTTTCTCCATTGTATACTCTTGTCTCCTTTGTCATAGATTAATTGTATGTGTTTATTTCTGGGATATCTATTCTGTTTCATTGATATATATGTCTAGTTTTGTGCCAGCACCATGCTGTTTTGATTACTGTAGCTTTGTAGCATAGTCTGAAGATTGAGAGGGTGATGCCTCCAGCTATGTTCTTCTTTCTCAAGATTGCTTTTGCTATTCAGATCTTTTGTAGTTCCATATTTTAGAATTATTTTCTCCAGTTCCTTGAAAATTTTATGAGTATTTTGATAGGGGTTGCCTTAAGTCTGTAGATTGTATTGTGTAGTAAGGTCATTTTAACAATACTAATTCTTCCAATCTAAGAGCACTGAATATTTTTCCATTTCTTTGCATCATCTTCAATTTCCTTCATCAATGTTTTGTACTTTTAAATGTATAGAATCTTTCACCACCTTTGTTAAGTTTATTCCTATGTATTTTATTTTTTTATGTGATTTTAAACAAGGTCTTTTGTTATCCCTTTCTGGTAGTTAATTATTAGTGTATAGAAAAGCAACAGATTTCTGTATATTAATCTTGTATCCTGCAAATTTGCTGAATTCATTTATCAGTTCTAATAGTTTTGTCTGGAGACTTTAGGGTTTTCTATATAAAATATCATGTCATCTGCAAATATGTCAGTTTTACTTCTTCCCTTCCAATGGGGATGTTTTTATTTCTTTGTCTTGTCTGATTGCTGTAGTTAGAATTTCCAATATTATGTTAAATCAAAGTGGAGAGAGTGGGTATCCTTGTCTTTTTCCTGAAAATAGAGGAAATGTTTTGAGCTTTTCACCATTTATTATGATCTTGGCTGTGGGCTTGTCATGAATGGCCTTTAATATGTTGAGATATATTTCCTCTATACCCACTTTGATGAGAGTTTTTATCATGAATGGATGTTGAATTTTGTTAAATGTTTTATCTGCATCTACTGGTATGATCATGTGATTTTATCCTTCCTTTTTGTTAATGTGATGCTTCACATTGAATTATCTGAGAATATTGAAACATCCTTGCATCCTTGGAATAAATCCAACTTGATCATGATGTAAGACCCTTTTTATGTATTGTTGGATTTGGTTTGCTAATATTTTGTTGAGAATTTTTGCATCTATATTCATCAATGATATGGTCCTGTAAGTTTCTTTTTTTTTGTCATATCTTTGTCTATTTTGGTATCATGGTAATAGTGGCCTTGTAGAATGAGTTTTGGTGTTCCTCCTCTTCAATTTTTTGAAGTAATTTGAAAGGGATATGCACTAGTTCTTTTTTATATGTTTGGTAGAATTCCCCTGTGAAGCCATCTGGTCCTGGACTTTTGTTTGCTGGGAGTTTTTAAATTACAATTTCAATTTCACTACTAGTGATTGGTCTCTTCAAATTGTCTATTTCTTCTTGATTCAATCTTGGAATATTGTATGTTTCAGGAAATGTGTCCATTTCTTCTACTTTGTCCAATTTTTTGGCATTTAAATGTTTGTAATATTCTCTTATGATTTTTTTGTATCTCTGTGGTATCAAAAGTTCTTTCTCTTCTTTCATTTCTTATTTTGTTTATTTGGGTTCTCTTTCTTCTTGCTGAGTCTGGCTAAAGGTTTATCAATTTAGTTTATCTTTTCAAAGAATTAGCCCTTGGTTTTACTGATATTTTCTATTGTCTTTTATCTCTACTTTTCATTTCCTCTCTGATCTTTATTGTTTCCTTCTTTCTGTTTACTTTGGGCTTTCTTTCTCTATACTCCTTTGTCTAAGTCCTATAGGTAGTACCCTAGGTTGTTTACTTGAGATTTTTCTTTGTTTCTTGAGGAAGGCTTGTATTGCTCTATACTGCCTTCTTAGCACTGCTTTTGCTCCATTTTGTAGATTTTGGAGTTTTCTTCCCCATTTTCATTTGTCTCAAGTCATTTTCTGATTTCCTCTTTGTTTCTTTATTGACCCATTGGATTTTCAGTAGCATGTTGTTTAGTTTCCATGTGTTTGTTATTTTCCCATTGTTCTTTATGTAATTGATTTCTAGTTTCATACAGTTATGCTCAGAAAAAATTCTTGATATCATGTCTATCCTCTTAAATTTGTTAAGATTTGTTTTGTGGCCTAGCATGTGATCTATCCTGGAAAGCATTCCATGTACAGCAGAATGTATATTCTGCTGTTTTTGAATATAATGTCCTGTAGACATCTATTAAGTTTAACTAGTCTATTGTGTCATTTAAGAGCACTAGTGGTTGCATTATTGATTTTCTGTCTGGATGATCTGTCCATTGATGTAAATGTAGTGTTGAAGTCCCCTACTATTATTGTATTATTATCTATTTCTCCCTTTATGTCTATTAGTATGTGCTTTATACATGTAGGTTCTCCTATATTAGGTACATACATGTTAACAAATGTAATATCCTCTTCTTGTATTGATTCCTTTACCATTGTATAATGCCCTTCTTTGTGTTTTGTTATAGTCTTTGTTTTAAAGTCTATTTTATCTAATATGAGTATTGCAACCCCCATTTTCTTGTAATTTCTGTTTGCAAGAAGTATCTGTTTCCACCCCCTCCCCCCACTTTCAGTCTCTCTCTGTGTTTAGCTCTAAAGTCAGTCTCTTCTAAGCAGTATACAAAAGAGTCTGGTCATTTTATCCAATCAGCTACCCTATGTCTTTTGATTGGAGAATTTAGTCCATCACCATCTAAAGTAATTATTGGTAAGTATGTATTTATTGCTATTTTATTACTTGATTTCCAGTTGTTTCCATAGTTCTATGTTCATTTCTTCTTCTTTTTGTTTCTTCCCTTTTGGGTTGATGCTTTCTTTTTTATTAGTATGCTTATGTTCCTTTCTTTTTGTTTTTTGTGTATCTATTGTAAAGTTTTGATTTGCAGTTACCATGGGGTACAAATATGTTGAGCTATAACTATATCTACTTGTTTCAAACTGATAATTATTTAAGTTCAAACACATTCTAAAAGATCTACATTTTTTATTCCCTTCCACCACATTTGACATCTTCATATTTATCCTTTAACTCTTTACTGTAGCTATAGTTGCCTTTACAACATTTTTGTCTTTATATATATATATATATATATATATATATTTTTTTTTTTTTTTTTTTTTTTTTTTTGGGGTACAGGGGCCTCTCACTGCTGTGGGAGCACAGGCTCCGGACGCGCAGGCTCAGCGGCCATGGCTCACGGGCCCAGCCACTCCGTGGCATGTGGGATCCTCCCAGACTGGGGCACTAACCCGCGTCCCCCGCATCGGCAGGTGGACTCTCAACCACTGCGCCACCAGGGAAGCCCCTGTCTTTTAATATATTTACTGGCTTATTTAAGTAGTTGATCCTCAGTCCTTACTATATATTTGCCCTTCCTAGTGGGATTGTCCCTTTCCTCTAGATTCTTACTTATTTTCCACTTAGAGAAGACACTTCAACCTTTCTTTTAGTGTAGGTTTAATCTTTCTGGGTAGAGTATCCTGTGCTATAGGTTCCTCCCTTTCAGCACTTTGAATATATCATGCCACTCCATTCTGGCCTGCAAAGTTTCTGCAGAGAAATCAGATGAGAGCCTTATGGGAATTCCCTTGTAACTAACTCTGTTTTTGCCTTGCTGCCTTTAGAATTCTCTTTATCTTTAAACTTTGCCATTTTCATTATGATATGTCTTGGTGTGGGTCTGTTTGGGTTCATCTTTTTTGGGACCCTCTGTGTTTTCTGTACCTGGATATATGTTTCCTTCCTCATGTTTGGGAGGTCTTCAGCCATAATTTCCTCAAATACATTTTTCTTTTTTTGTTGTTATGTTCTTCCATAAAGATAAATACACAAACAAATAAAACCTATTTTTTGGAAGTATAGTTGATTTACAATGCTGTGTTAGTTTCTGCTGTACAGCAAAGTGATTCAGTTACACATAAGTATGCATTCTTCTTAATATTCTTTTCCATTATGGTTTATCACAGGATATTGAATATATTTCTCTGTGCTATACAGTAGGACCTTGTTGTTTATTCATTGTATATATAATAGTTTGCATCCATTAATCCCAAACTCCCAATCCATCCCTCCCCTACCCACCCTTGGCAACCACAAGTCTGTTCTCTATGTCTGTTAGTCTGTTTCTGTTTTATAATCAGTTCATTTGTATCATATTATAGATTCCACATATAAGTGATACCATATAGTATTTGTCTTTCTCTTTTTGACTTACTTCACTTAGCATGATAATCTTTAAGTCTATCCATGTTGCTGCAAATGGCATTATTTCATTCTTTTTTATGTTTGAGTAGTATTCTATTGTATATATGTACCACATCTTCTTTATCCATTCATTTGTCAATGGACATTTAGGTTGTTTCCATGTCTTGTCTATTGTGAATAGTGCTGATATGAGCATAGGGGTGCATTTATCTTTTTGAATTATAGTTTTCACCAGATATATGCCCAGGATTGTATTGTTGGATCATATGACAACTCTATTTTTAGTATTTTGAGGAACCTCGATACTGTTTTCCCATAGTGGCTTCACCAACTTACATTCCCACCAGCAGTGTAGGAGGGTTCCCTTTTCTCCACACCCTCTCCAGCATTTGTTATTTGTAGATTTTTTTAATGATCACCATTCTGACTGGTATGAGGTGGTACCTCATTGTAGTTTTGATTTGCATTTCTCTAATAATTAGCAATGTTGAGCATTTTTTCATGTACATGTTGGCCATTTGTATGTCTTCTTTGGAGATATGTCTATTTATATCTTCTGTGCATTTTTCGTTTGGCTTCTTTCTTTGTTGTTTAGTTGTATGAGCTATTTATACATTTTGGAAATTAAGCCCTTGTCGGTTGCATCATTTGCAAGTATCTTCTCTCAGTTTGTAAGCTATCTTTTTGTTTTGTTTATGGTTTCCTTTGCTGTACAGAAGCTTGTAAGTTTAATTAGGTCCCATTTGCTTACTCAAATACATTTTTCATTCCCCTTCTCTCTCTCTTCTCCTTCTGGGACCCCTATAATGTGAATGTTGGTATGCTTAATGTTATTCCAGAGATTTCTTAAATTGCTTGCATTTAAATTTTTTTTCTCTTTTTGCTGTGCTGATTGGTTGATTTCCATTATTCTATCTTCCAGTCACTTATGCATTCTTCTGTATCACTTATTCTGCCATTAATTCTTTCTAGTGTATTTTTTATTCCAGCTATTGAATTCTTCATTTCTGATTGGGCCTTTTTTAATATTTTCTAGTTCCTTGTTGAAATGTTCATTGTTTATATTAATTATTTTCCCTGATTAAGTTAACATTTTTATTACCAATGTTTTGAATTCTTTATATGATAAATTGCTTATTTGGTTTCATTATGTTTTTCAGGGGTTTTCTCTTGCTCTTTCAGTTGAGAGCAGTTCCTGTGCCTTTTCATTTTGCTTACTTTCTCTGCCTCTATGAATTTAGGTTAAAGAGTTACCTATTGCATTCTTGAAGGGGTATTCTTATGTGGGAGCATTCGTATACAGACTGTGTGTGCCCAATGCCTTTGGTGGGATAGCTGGATTTGACGTGAATGCAAGTCACATATTTCCTCAGGGTGTGCTGGCAGCTATTACCTTGATAGGGGGTGAAGCTGGAGCTAGAGATCCTAGAGCTAGCTCTGGGTGTGAGGCAGGACTTCCTTGTTGCTCCGTGGCTATCACCACTTTATTGGGTGTGGGGTCTGATCCCACGTTGCTGGAGCAGAAGCTCTGAGGATCAGGCCCTGTGCTGGCTCTGTTCCCTTTAAGTGTGTGTTTTCCCCCTTCTTCACCCTGAGACACTTGCCCCAGAGTTGGGGAGTGCTGAAGGAAGGAGGGTTTGTTTGGGCTCTCAGCTCATGTTGGGCACAGAGGGAGGTACAAGCTACTTCTGGTGCACTGCCTGTGTAGGTGTCTGTACTTTTTTTCCCTCACTCTGCTCAGACACAACCTCAGGTGCAAGTACCCTTTGTCCCTCACAGTCAATCATTGCCCCCAAACTCCTCTACCCCCACCCTATTGTGAAACCACTCCACAAGGTAGGATGGGCCACATGGACTCTCAGCATGTATTAGAGAGTAAGCTGTGATGGAGTGGCCACCATCGGAGATCTGAACTTCTGAGGCCCTGTTTGAGTAAGCACCAACAGTGGCTGCTGCCACATCCAGACACTTCCTTGGGTCCAGGTTGCCTCTGTATCTTACGTTTGGGTGTTTTTCCCAGTCATGACTCCCCCAAATCCAGTGCTATACAGTGACATGAAGTGAGTGGGGCTGGAGTGTTGACTCAGCTTGAGCTGGCCCACACAATGGGGTGGTGGCAGGAAACCCAGCAGTTGCTAAAGCAGACGTCTCTCTGCCCTTCCTCAGGCGCAAGCCAGCAGTGCATGCTCCTCATGAGTGGAGTCCAGGTTTCCCACCACTCTTCCCTTAGTCCCAGGGGTGCTCCAATCAGTCAAGGGATCTTGTTTCCCAAACGTAGGACTCAGGACTGGCATGTTCATTCTCTGGCTTGAACTGCTCTCTCCCAAGGGTTGGGGTCCACTGGTGTACTCTCCCTCTTTCTATGAGTCCCCTCCCAGGGGCGCAGGTCTTAACCCAATCAGTTTTCTTCCCTTCCAAACCAATTATGTGTGTGTCTTTCTTACAGCCTTGGTTGTACAGGAATCCTTCTGCCAGTTTCCAGTTTGTTTCCAGTGAGAACTGTTCCATGTGTAGATGTATTTTTGATGTGTTCATGGGGGGAAGTAAGCTCCACACTCTCTTACTCTGCATCTTGATTGATCTTCTTTTAATAGCCGTTTTAAAGGCCCTGTATCCAAATACAGTCACACTGTGGGCTAGGGTTTGAACATATGATTTTGGGGGTGACACAATTCAATCCATAGCAGTAAGTAAACAGCTCTCAATTGTATGTATTCCCTTAGGTTTGTGTCAGTTACTTTGTTCTGGAATGATGTTTGACATTTTCATGTGCATAACTACCCTTGCTTAATGTTAAAATTAATTTTTAAAATAATTATGAGTTATTTTTACATAATCATTTAATGTACAACTATAGATACTGTTATGGACTAAATTTTTTCCTTCCCCCTAAATTTATATATTGAAGACCTAACACTGAATACCTCGGAATGTGATTGTTTGGAGACAGCACCTTTAAAGAAGTATTTGTGTTAAAATATGTCATTGGGGTGGGCTTTAATCCAACAGAACTGGTGTATTTTTAAGAAAAGGAGATTGGGACACAGACACACACAGAGGGAATATAGTGTGAAGGCACAGGGAGAAGAAAGCCATTTACAAGCAAAGAAGAAGGGGTTAATAAGTAAACAACCCCGCCAATACCTCAAACTCAGACTTTTGTTAGAAAATGAATTTTTGTTGTCTAAACTACCCAGTTTGTAATACTGTGTTTTGGCAGCCCTAACAAAGGAATACAAGTACCTAGTTTCTTTTTTTTTTAAATTTATTTATTTATTTATTTATTTTTTAACATCTTTATTGGAGTATAACTGTTTTACAATAGTGTGTTAGTTTCTCCTTTACAACAAAGTGAATCAGTTATACATATACATATGTTCCCATATCTCTTCCCTCTTGCGTCTCCCTCCCTCCCACCCTCCCTATCCCACCCCTCTCATGGTCACAAAGCACAGAGGTGATCTCCCTGTGCTATGCGGCATCTTCCCACTAGCTATCTAATTTACATTTGGTCGTGCATATATGTCCCTGCCACTCCTAGTTTCTATATTATTTTTCACATTTGACCCAGGCCCCTGTTCCTCTTCTGACCTGATTATTGTCTGCAAATTTATATGCTATGGGATAGGGATTCACATCTTTGAATCAATCAGATACTTGATGTCAACTGTTCTTTTGGGGTGGTTTGCCCAGATGACAACCTTGCAGAAACCCCAACTGAAACACACCAGATTGGGTGCAAACCTTAGAGAAATTCTGTGCAATTTCTTCTTTTCACACTCTGTCAATTCATCCCAAAAGTCCTAGTAACCCAGTAAAGACTGAGAAATCTCCCAGAAAAACCTCAATTCCCCTGTCACTTCCCAGATAAACCCTCTCATTTAAAGTCTTGCTTTCCATGATTGATAGTGAAAGAAAATGTGAAGTGCATTTTTGGGAACTGAGAATCTCTCTCAATTTTACTGACTCACTTATGTCTTAGCCATTTCTTTTGACTAATTTCCTTAGGAAAATGTGAATTGCCTCTTCTCTGTGCCTAATTGTTCTTCCTTTTTTAAAAAATGAGTATCTTTAAAAAAGAACATACAGACAGTGATGTTCCCAAATCATAAGTGTTCAGGTGGATGAACTGACCATTTAAGTCAATATACATTGAATTAATTCCAGTATCTAAGTCCTCTGTGTCTCATATCGCTATCACTATTCCCACTCTTTTCTAACACTGTAGGTTAGTTTTCCCTGTTTTTGTAATTTTTATCAATTGAATCATAAAGTATGTGCATTCTTGTTACTGACTTTTTTGGTGCAACATTATATATGTGAAATTTAGCCATGTTGTTGCATATGGGGACACTTTGTCCTCTTTTTAATTCTTCATAGTATTCCACTGTGTGAATATCCTGCAAGTAAACTTACTCATTGGTTCATTTCACTCTTAATGGCCTTTAGGGTCATTTCTAGTTTCTGAATATTATGAATAATTGTTCTGTGGACATTTTTGCACTTGCCTTCTGGTGCATGTATGCACCCATTTCTGTTGGTCATATTCTCATGAGTGGAGCTTTGTTTCAAAGGTTATGCATATGTTCATTTTTAATAGAGGCTCATGAACAGTTTTACAATGTAATTTTACCAATGTGGATATCCTCTTTCCAAATAGCCTTGATAAGCTTTTTTCCCATTTTCCTATTAGGTTGTCTATCTCTTACTAATTTCTAGGAATTTTCTATATATTATGAACACAAGCACCTTTGTCCATAATGTATATTATCAGTTAAGTCTATTTCAAATGTTATAGTCATACTCTGGCTTGCATTTTCTTTCTTTTAATGGTATGTTTTGATTAAAAGAAATTTTTCATTTTAGTGTAGTCCAATTTATCAATCACTTCCTTTATGGCTAGTGCTATTTTTCCATTTTATAAATATTTGCCTATCACAAGGTCATGAAGATATTTTTTGATATTATATTCCAAATGCTTTTTAGTTTTACATTTCACATTTAGAGGTTAGAGGCTCCTGTTAGGGATCACCAGGGACAAACCAATAGCCTAATAAAATCAGATTTATTGACTCAACACAAAGGAGGGGCATTTTAGAAGGCCTGTGGAATGTCATTTGACAAGACAGAGGAAGGAAATCTTTTTGTAGGGTTTGGATTACTGCTGAAGTATTCTGAGGACAGTCTAAAGGAAGAATGGATCAGTTCTAGAGAGGTTGCTATTTCTGATATTAGATTAGAAGCAACACAGATTATTAAGGGTTTGGTTACTGGCAAGAGGTGAGAGAAGTTTAGCATTTGGGTTTCCCAAGTAAGAAATAATAGAAAATCTGACCTGGGGGTATCAATAGTAAAAAAGTAGCACTCTCTCAAAGAGGTGATTCTTATGGCATGTTACAGCTATTGTATGATCTTGGAAAAAACGGTTTCCTTTTAAACACAGCTGACTTCATCATGTCTATTATCCTCCCAGAGTGATTAACAACAAGCTGTCTTTTTTTTTTTTTGGCTACCCAATTGGCTCAACACCATTTACTGAAAGGATATTTCTTACCCCACTATTCTGATGTGTTATATTTAAGATAAATCAGATGACCTTATGTCGGTCTGTTTCTGGGCTCTAGATTCTTTATTCTGTTTCACTGGTCTATTCTTACGAAAAATACCACATCGTCTTAATCATTATACCTTTTTAATAAGGCATGTTTTTCTTCCTCAAGATTATTGACAATTCTTGACTCTTTGCAAATATATATAAATTTATAGTCACCTTGTCAACTTCCCAAAACAACTGGCTGTGATTTTAATTAGGATTGTTTTGAATGTATGTATTGCTTTGGGGAAAGACTACATTGGACTAAAACTAGACAGGCTGTATAATGCCAGTAATTGGATCCATAGTAATCAGGTTGAATTGTTGACTCATCATCATTTTGCTATTGTGCCAGATCTGACAGGTGGGTGGGATCAATTTATTAGTGGGAATGCCAAGTAATGTGATGTTGGAATTACCAGTTCAAATTGAAGATGATGAGTTTAAATCAGATATATTGTGCAGTACAGAAAACCCAAAGTAAGACCATAATGTAACATACTTAGTGTAGGCATGAAAATAGAGGACACTAGCAGAAAAATGAACAAAACAGGAGACTTAACTCTGGAAAAGGTAGCCAGCTGGATAGCTACTGAATAGGCAAACTAAGCATTTACAGATCATTTTGGATATCATTGAATCAGAATTGGTGCCAAGAAGTCAGCTGAATTGATTGGTATGTTTGTAAGTTAAAATTTAATCTGGTATCTGGTAGAATGATATGATCTTTCTTTTCAGTTCTAGTCTGATTTTCTAAAATATTATATCTTACCATTGTTCTTCTAAATTAATTCTTTCTATATTTAACTTTTATCCCTCCTCTCTTCCATAAGAAAACTCTACCTATCCCTACCTACTAGTGTAACTTTTCATCAGTGTTCTACTAGGAATCCTGAGTCACCCAGGAGGATTCTCATTAGGACACAGATAATAAATAGCATTCATGAATTTGGAATGACTACAGCATTTGCCTTATGCTAACACTGAAATTCCTGAGGCCAGTTAATCCTACATGCTTGTGTTATTCATCTGCATTCCCCATCACTGAAGAATTTTTCATATAAATAAAGTAATTAAACTTCAATGTGATTTTATTTATGACAAATAACAAAAATTAAAAATCACTGTATTTTTTCTTTGAATAAAGGTGTGTGATTTGGTACTGCCCACATTTGCCCACTTTCTCATGTAGTGATATTTCCCAGTATCCTCTTATAATGAATTGTATTATAGGAAAATTAAACCAGTTAAATTTATTCCCTTATTTCCTTAAACATTGTCAATTTGCATCCTTCCAAATCCAAGTCTTTCAGGACGGAAATTTCTTTGAACAATATAAACAATTTCTTTGATCAACCATGAATGTCAAAATTGACATTTTCAAATTATGTAGCAAGATAAAAGTTGTTAAAGATCAGAAAAGAGGAACAGATTGTTTAAATAACTTTAGTTCCCATTTAAGAAATCAAGAGGCAGACAGTTGATTTGACTCTAAAGTTTCACGTAACAATAGTCCAAGATGGAAAAAAAGAAGAAAGCCAGCTCATTCTGGTCCCAGTAAATTCTGGGGAAGAAAATTGAGACAGGAGAGTT
The DNA here is from genome assembly GCF_002837175.3 of Physeter macrocephalus. Lineage (NCBI taxonomy): Eukaryota > Metazoa > Chordata > Mammalia > Artiodactyla > Physeteridae > Physeter > Physeter macrocephalus. The sequence continues at coordinate 69,054,128 of NC_041234.1, read as the reverse complement.
AGGAGATCAGATACTAAGATTTTCACTACTCTTATTAGAACAAACAGATAAGGATGGAAGAATCAGATGGATGAAAAGATTAGGACTATTGGCACATTAGGCAGAGACTGCAAACCTCTAGAAGAAACTCCACATGCCCCTAGTATCAGCACAAATTTCGACCTATGATTTTGAGATGTAAATATTAGGCAAGGAGTTTGACAAACATGTGGCAAAGTCCCCAGTTCCCTGTGGCTTGAACAACAGGGCCCCAAATGTTCCAGTGTGATTCACAGAGGGTGCTACTTAAGGTTAATGGAACACTTCTGGCACAGCAGAAACCTGGGATTGCAATGAAGAGAGACTGTCATGGACTTCAAGATCAAGGGCCAATGTCCAAGAATATGAGCTTCACAAGTAGGTGGAGCACATAACCCTTGGGAAGGCAAATGAGACCTGTTTTACCTCAGCACTCACAATTCTAGGAAGCAGCACAGATAAATTACTGTGGATCCAGAGAGAACAATGGGTAAGTATCAAAAGGCTCCTTAAAGGTGCAAGAAATCCCATAACCCCTTTAGTGCCCTGAGTGTTACATAAAGCATGTCTACCTTCCTTCCAAACATACCCACAAACGATCTGAGAAAGGATCAAGAGGAGGAATGTAGAACACTAAAAATTAAAGCAGGTATTTGAGTCTTAATAAGCTGAGACTGACTGAATTGCCTGAAGAGATAGTTTAAGTTATTGGAGTGGAATGAGATTACAGGCTTGAACCCAATTTTGAGAAGGGGTTAATTTTTATTGTTTCTATTCATTGCTCTCCAATAGAGCTATAGAGACGCTTAATCAGAAAAATCAAGTCAGCTATTTATAATAAAGAAATGACATTGAATTTTCATACCTGAGGGCACTTTTGGAAAACTGTTAGATAATTAAATTTGTCTATAACATTATTTCTCAGAGTCACACAAAATTTAAATATATCGGATAACTATAATTGAGCCAACATTTTATTGCTCATCATTTATGCTTTTTCCATGGATACATATATACTATACTGTCTTCTAAATTCTCCCAGCTCACATGATGGAAACCCATACTCAGAAGAGAATGAAGACAACACACAACTCACAGCGTGTAGCAGAGTCAAAAGAATGAGAGAGAGCAAAAGAGAGAACAGCACCATTTGAATACTTTAATATAGTCATGCTCAAAATTAAATCTCATAGTCTTCCTCCATTACACATATAGATAAATTTCTTGTTTTACATAAGCTATTTTGTGTTGGATTGTTATCACAAACATTCAAAAGAATCCTGGATAATAAGATGCTTTCTTTATAATGTCTAAAATCTCTTAACATAGTGAGGATGCATGTCAAAGTTACTAACTTTTACATCTATTGTAAAGATTGGCACCAGGTTTGGTGTCATTTTTGTGTATGAATGTTTTAAAACCGTATGTCATATGAAAATCTTCTATGATTTCTTCATTTGGCTACTCAGAAATGCCTTCCTCAACAGGTATCAAATATGTATACAACTATAGTCCTACCATTTATTTTATTATTTTATTAGTATAATGAAATATTTAATTATTTTAAAGAAATAATCAAGACCATATAATTTCATTCAATACTTCAACATATATTTTAAAAATAAGAAGTTTTAAAATATAACCATAATACAGCAACACATAAAAATCAATAATAATTTTTTTTTTTTTTTTTTTTGTGGTATGCGGGCCTTCCTCTGCTGTGGCCTCTCCCGTTGCGGAGGACAGGCTCCGGATGCGCAGGCTCAGCGGCCATGGCTCACGGGCCCAGCCGCTCCACGGCACGTGGGATCCTCCCAGACCGGGGCGCGAACCCGGTTCCCCTGCATCGGCAGGCGGACGCACAACCGCTGCGCCACCAGGGAAGCCCCAATAATAATTCTTTAAAATAACATTCTAGCCAATATAAAAATTTCCCTTATGTATTCAATATGAATTTTAATTGTTGGTTTTTCCAACCAGGGTCCAAACAAGGTTCACATATTACATTTGGTCAGTATGTCTCTTATCTCATTTATTCCATAACAGTTCCCTTTCCCTTTCTACTACTTGTTGGTGAAACCAAGCCTTTTGTCTTGTTGAATTTCCCATGTTCTGGATTTGCAAAATTGAATCACCTTGTTGTCATTTAACATGATTCTTTTTGTTCTTCATTCCCTGTAATCTTGATTTAAAATTTGATCAAAATTAGATGTGATTCTTGGAAAAGTGTGCTTCATATGTGGTAGTGAGTATTTCTGTTACATCATATCATATGATGTGGCATCATAGGCATATGATATCTAGTTGTTTCACTTTTATAATGTTACATTTGATAAGATTCAGGAGTTACAGACATGAAATATCCATTATAAATTTACTCAACAGTCTTTCACCCTATTGAACATTGAATATGTTCATATTGACTCAGTATTTCATTTTTCATTTTAATGCCAAACTCTGTATTCTTATGCTTTAGAGGTGTATCTTTAAAATAGTATATAGGTGGATATTTTTTCTCTAGTTTGATCATATTTTACTTCTTAAATGGAACATGTAATCCATTTATAATTAATAAAATTACTGAGACATTTGAATTTAAATGAAACAGATTATGTTGTGTTTTCTATTGGTGCTATCTACCCTTTCCTTTATTTCTTTGACTTTCCTTTTTTGCCTTGCTTTACACTGAATAATTTTTTTATCATTCCATTTTTTTCTCTACTAGTTGTAAAATTTTACTTTCTGTTTTTATTTTTTACAGGTAACCTAGAGCTTACATATGTCTACGTAGTGAAGTCTTAATCTAATCAAAATGACAAGAATCTTAGAACACTTCCACTCAATTTATCTGCCTCCTAAAGCATTTGTCAATTTTCTGACTTATTTAATATGCTTTTTAAATATCCGGATGTTGTTATTGTAGTTTTATGCAGTCAGTGCTTATTGTTTTTTAAATCCCAAGCTTCATTGCCTACAAAAGTCTTTGTTTCTTCTCATATTTGAAATATATTTACTTTGTATAGAATTGTGTTTTGGCAGCTGTTTTCTTTCAGTACACTGAAGATGTCATTCCACTGTTTTTTGAACATCGTTGTAGTCAAAAAGTCAAATTTGTAGTTAACTATATATTTTCAGGGCAATCTGACATTGTTCTCTGGCTGCTTTTAATCTTTGGTGTTATTAAATTTTATTAGAATATGCATAATGATAATTTCTTTATATATATAATGCATACGCAATTGATTCAGTGTCTTAAAATTTCTAGAAATATCCCAACCCTATTCTCTTCAAATGGTTTTAAGAAGTATATAAATATTATATTTCATATATATATAATTAGTTATATTTTTATAAGATATTTATATATATATTCAGTACTTTAGTTATTCTCTGGAATAGGTATATGACCCTTATTGGGACTAGAAGTCACACATATATATTTCAATTTTGATATTTTGCTTCTTGTACTTTCTCTAAATTCCCTCTTGGTAAACCTAATCAGTTAAATATCAGAGCTTCTCTGTCTATCTTCCACTTTTTTAAGCCTCTCTTTCATATTTCCCATCTTATATCTTTAAATGCATTCTCAATACGTTCTTTAAATATATCTTCTCATAATCTCTTTAGTTGTATGAGAACCGCAATCTGTCACTTAACATCTCCACTGGTGATATATTATTATACTGAACATATAGGTTTATATTTCTGGAAGTTATATTTTTTCCAAGTATGTCGATTGCTTTCTAACAGTTTCTTATTGAATGATATTTGTAATTTCATCCTTTATTTCTTTAAACATTTTTGCATAGCTATTCCATACTTTCTGTCTGACAATGTATATATTTACTGTCCATAGGACTCTAAATATGTTGTTTCTACTTTTGTCCACTGAAAATCCATAATTTGCCTTCTCAGGGGTTTGCTCTTCTGTCAGAGATCATGCTTACCTTTAAATTTTAACGTGAAAAGATACACAAAACATAAAATTTGCCATTTTAACTATTTTATTAAAAATTTTTAAACAAATTTATTGGAGTATAAGTGCTATACAATGGTGTGTTATTTTCGGCTGTATAACAAAGTGAATCAGCTATACATATATTTACATCCCCATAACTCCTCCCTTTTGTGTCTCCCTCCCACCCTCCCTATCCCACCCCTCTAGGTGGTCACAAAGCACTGAGCTGATCTCCCTGTGCTATGTAGCTACTTTCCACTAGTAATCTATTTTACTTTTGGTAGTGTATATATGTGCATGTCACTCTAACTTCGTCCCACCTTAACATTCCCCATCCCTGTGTCCTCAAGTCCATTCTCTACGTCGCTGTGTTTATTCCTGTCCTGCCCCTAAGTTCATCAGAACCAGTTTTTTTTTTTTTTAGATTCCATATATATGTGTTAGCATACAGTATTTGCTTTTCTCTTTCTCACATTCTTAACTTTGTATGACACACTCTAAGTCCATCCACCTAGTTTACACCATTTATAAACTGAGTTACAAATAACTCAGTTTCATTTTTATCATGGCTGAATAATATTCCATTGTATATATGTGCCACATCTTCTTTATCCATTCATCTGTCGATGGACACTAAGGTTGCTCGCAAGTCTTGGCAATTGTAAATAGAGCTGCAATGAACATTGTGGTACTTGACTCTTTTTTTTTTTCGGTACGCGGGCCTCTCACTGTTGTGGCCTCTCCCATTGCAGAGTACAGGCTCTGGACACGCAGGCTCAGTGGCCATGGCTCACGGGCCTAGCCGTTCTGCGGCATGTGGGATCTTCCTGGACCGGGGCACAAACCCATATCCCCTGCATCGGCAGGTGGACTCTCAACCACTGCGCCACCAGGGAAGCCCTTGACTCTTTCTGAATTATGGTTTTCTCAGGGTATATATCCCATAGTGGGATTGCTGGGTCGTATGGTAGTTCCATTTTTAGCTTTTTAAGGAACATCCATACTGTTCTCCACAGTGGCTGTATCCAATTACATTCCCACCAACAGTGGAAGAGGGTTCCCTTTCTCCACACCCAGTCTAGAATTTATTATTTCTAGATTTTTTGATGATGACCACTCTGACCAGTGTGAGGTGATATCTCATTGTAATTTTGATTTGCATTTCTCTAAAGATTAGTGATGTTGAGCATACTTTCACATGCTTGTTGGCAATCTGTATAACTTCTCAGGAGAAATGTCTATTTAGGTCTTCTCCCATTTTTGGATTGGGTTGTTTGTTATTTTGACATTGAGCTGCATGAGCTACTTGTATATTTTCGAGATTAATCCTTTGTCAATTGCATCATTTGCAAATATTTTCTCCCATTCTGAATGTTATCTTTTCATCTTGTTTATGGTTTCCTTTGTTGTGCAAAAGGTTTTAAGTTTCTTTAGGTCACATTTGTTTATTTTTGTTTTTAAATCCATTTATATAAGAGGCGGGTCCAAAAGGACCTGGCTGTGATTTATGTCATGGAGTGTTCTGCCTATGTTTTCTTCTAAGTGTTTTATAGTGTCTGGCCTTACATTTACGTCTTTATCCATTTAGAGATTACTTATGTGTATGGTGTAAGGAAGTGTTTTAATTTCATTCTTTTACATGTAGCTGTCCAGTTTTCCCAGCACCACTTATTCAAGAGGCTTTCTTTTTTCCATTGTATATTTTTGCCTAACTTATCAAAGATAAGATGACCATATGTGTGTGGGTTTATCTCTGGGCTTTCTATCCTGTTCCATTGATCTATATTTCTGTTTTTGGGCCAGTACCATACTGTCTTGATTACTGTAGCTTTGTAGTATAGTCTGAAGCCAGGGAGCCAGATTCCTCCAGCTATATTTTTCTTTCTGAAGATTGCTTTGGCTATTTGGGATCTTTTGTGTTTCCATACATATTGTGAAATTTTTTGTTCTAGCTCTGAAAAATACCATTGGTAGTTTGATAGGGATTGGATTGAATCGGTAGATTGCTTTGGGAAGTATACTCATTTTCACAATGTTGATTCTTCCAATCCAAGAACATGGTTTATCTCTCCATCTGTTTGTGTCTTCTTTAATTTTTTCATCAATGTCTTATAGTTTTCTGCATACAAGTCTTTTGTCTCCTTAGGTAGGTTTATTCCTAGATATTTTCTTCTTTTAGTTGCAATGGAAAATGGGAGTGTTTCCTGAATTTCTCTTTCAGATTTTTCATCATTAGTGTATAGGAATGTAAGAGATTTCTGTGCATTAATTTTGCACCCTGCTACTTTACCAAATTCATTGATTATCTCTAGTAGTTTTCGGGTAGCATCTTTAGGATTCTCTAGGTATAGTATCATGTCACCTGCAAAGAGTGACAGTTTTACTTTTTTTCTGATTTGGATTCCTTTTATTTCTTTTTCTTCTCTGATTGCTGTGGCTAAAACTTCCAAAACTATAACATAGTGGTGAGAGTGGACATGCTTGTCTTGTTCCTGATCTTAGAGAGAATGGTTTCAGTTTTTCACCATTGAGAATGATGTTGGCTGTGGGTTTGTTATATATGGCCTTTATTAAATTGAGGTAAGTTTCTTCTATGCCACCTTCTGGAGCATTTTTGTCATAAATGGTGTTGAATTTTGTCAAAAGCTTTTCCTGCATCTATTGATATGATCATATGGTTTTTCTCCTTCAATTTGTTAATATGGTTTATCACTTTGATTGATTTCCATATATTGAAGAATCCTTCCATTCCTGGGAAAGACCTCACTTGATCATGGTGGATGATCATTTTAATGTGCTGTTGGATTTAGTTTGCTAATATTTTTTGTGGATTTTTGCATCTATGTTCATCAGTGATATTGGCCTGTAGTTTTCTTTTTTGGGGGCATCTTTCTCTGATCTTGGTATTAGGGTGAAGGTGGCCTCATAGAATGAGTGTGAGAGTGTTCCTCCCTCTGCTATATGTTGGAAGAGTTTGAGAAGGATAGGTGTTAGCTCTTCTCTAAATGTTGATAGAATTCACCTGTTGAGCCTTCTGGTCCTGGGCTTCTGTTTGTTGGAAGATTTTTAATCACAGTCTCAATTTCAGTGCTTGTGATTGGTCTGTTTATATTTTCTATTTCTTCCTGGTTCTGTCTTCGAAGCTTGTGCTTTTCTAAGAATTTGTCAATTTCTTCCAGGTTGTCCAATTTATTGGCATATAGTTACTTGTAGTAATCTCTCATGATCCTTTGTATTTCTGCGGTGTCAGTTTTTACTTCTCCAATTTCATTTCTAACTATTGAGTTGAGTCTTCTTCCTTTTTTCTTGATAAGTCTGGCAAATGGTTTATCAATTTTGTTTATCTTCTCAAAAAAACAGCTTTTAGTTTTATTCATCTTTGTTATGATTTCCTTCATTTCTTTTTCATTTATTTCTCATCTGATCTTTATGATTTCTTTCCTTTGCTAACTTTGGGTTTTTTTTGTTCTTCTTTCTCTAATTGCTTTAGCTGTAAGTTTAGCTTGGTTATTTGAGATATTTCTTGTCTCTTGTGGTAGGATTTTATTGCTCTAAACTTGCCTCTAAGAATTGCTTTTGCTGCATCCCGTAGGTTTTTGGTTGTTGTGTTAGTTGTCATTCATTTCTAGACATTTTTTTGATTTCATCTGTGATTTCTTCAGTGATTTCTTGGTTATTTAGTAGTGTATTGTTTAGCCCCCATGTGTTTGTATTTTTTACAGATTTTTTCCTGTAATTGATACCTAGTGTCATAGCGCTGTGGTCAGAAACAATACTTGATATGATTTCAATTTTCTTAAATTTACTCAGGCTTGATTTGTGACCAGAGATATCATCTACCTTGGAGAATGTTCCATGAGCAGTTGAGAAAAAAGTGTAATCTGTTGTTTATAGATGGAATGAAATCTAACTATCAATTAAGTCCATCTTGTTTAATGTATCATTTAAAGCTTGTGTTTCCTTATTAATTTTCATTTTGGATGATCTGTCCATTGGTGAAAGTTGGGTTTTAAAGTCCCCTACTATGATTGTTTTGCTGTTGATTTCCCCTTTGATGGCTGTCAGCATTTGCCTTATTTACTGAGGTGCTCCCATTGTGGGGGCATAAATATTTACAATTGTTATATCTTCTTCCTGGGTTGATCCCTTGATCATTAGGTAGTGTCCTTCTTTGTCTCTTGTAATAGTCTTTATTTAAATTTTATTTTGTCTGATATGAGAATTGCTACTCTATCTTTCTTTTGATTTCCATTGGCATGGAATATCTTTTTCCATCCCCTCACTTTCATTCTGTATGTGTCCCTAGGTCTGAAGTGGGTCTCTTCTAGACACCATATATACGGGTCTTGCTTTTCTATCCATTCAGCCAGTCTATGTCTTTTGGTTGGAGCAACTATTCCATTTACATTTAAGGTAGTTATTAATATGTATGTTCCTATTACCATTTTCTTAATTGTTTTGGGTTTGTTATTGTAGGGGTTTTCCTTCTCTTGCATTTCCTATCTAGAGAAGTTCCTTAGCATTTGTTTCAATGCTGGTTTGGTGGTGCTGAATTCTCTTTGCTTTTGCTTGTCTGCAAATGTTTTAATTTCTCCATCGAATCTGAATGAGATCCTTGCTGGGTAGAGTAATCTTGGTTGTAGGTTTTTCCATTTCATCACTTTTAATATGTCCTGCCACTCCCTTCTGGCTTGCAGAGTTTCTCCTGAAAGTTCATCTGTTAACTTTATGGGGATTTCCTTGTATGTTATTTGTTGTTTTTCCCTTGCTGCTTTTAATATGTTTTCTTTGTATTTAATTTTTGATAGTTTGATTAATATTCATCTTGGTGTGTTTCTCTGGATTTCCCCTCACTTTCATTCTGTATGTGTCCCTAGGTCTGAAGTGGGTCTCTTCTAGACACCATATATACGGGTCTTGCTTTTCTATCCATTCAGCCAGTCTATGTCTTTTGGTTGGAGCAACTATTCCATTTACATTTAAGGTAGTTATTAATATGTATGTTCCTATTACCATTTTCTTAATTGTTTTGGGTTTGTTATTGTAGGGGTTTTCCTTCTCTTGCATTTCCTATCTAGAGAAGTTCCTTAGCATTTGTTTCAATGCTGGTTTGGTGGTGCTGAATTCTCTTTGCTTTTGCTTGTCTGCAAATGTTTTAATTTCTCCATCGAATCTGAATGAGATCCTTGCTGGGTAGAGTAATCTTGGTTGTAGGTTTTTCCATTTCATCACTTTTAATATGTCCTGCCACTCCCTTCTGGCTTGCAGAGTTTCTCCTGAAAGTTCATCTGTTAACTTTATGGGGATTTCCTTGTATGTTATTTGTTGTTTTTCCCTTGCTGCTTTTAATATGTTTTCTTTGTATTTAATTTTTGATAGTTTGATTAATATTCATCTTGGTGTGTTTCTCTGGATTTATCCTGTATGGGACTCTCTGCACTTCCTGTACTTGATTGACTATTTCCTTTCCCATATTAAGGATATTTTCAACTATAATATCTTCAAATATTTTCTCAGTCACTGTTTTTTTCTTCTTCTTCTTCTGGGACCCCTATAATTCAAATGTTGGTGCATTTAAGGTTGTCCCAGACGTCTCTGAGTCTGTCATCAATTCTTTTCATTCTTTTTCCTTTATTCTGCTCTGAGTAGTTTTTTCCACTATTTTTTCTTCCTGGTCACTTATCCATTCTTCTTCCTCAGTTATTCTGCTATTGATACCTTCTAGAGAACTTTTAATTTCATTTGTTGTGTTGTTCATCACTGTTTGTGTTCTCTTTAACTCTTCTAGGTCCTTGATAATGTTTCTTGTATTTTCTCCATTCTCTTTCGAAGATTTTGGATCATCTCTACTATCATGTCTCTGAATTCTTTTTCAGGTAGACTGCCTATTTCCTCTTCATTTATTTGTTCATGTGGGTTTTTACCTTGCTCCTCATCTGCTGTTTATTTCTCTGTCTTCTCATCTTGCTTAACTTATTGTATTTGGGGTCTCCTTCTCACAGGCTGCAGTTCGCATTTCCCATTGGTTTTGGTGTCTGCTCCCAGTGGCTAAGCTTGGTTCAGTGGGTTGCATCAGCTTCCTGGTGGAGGGGAGTGGTGCCTGTGTTCTGGCGGATGAGGCTGGATCTTGTGTTTCTGATGGGCAGGACCACGTCCGGTGGTGTGTTTTGGGGTGTCTGTGACCTTATTACGATTTTAGGCAGCTTCTCTGCTAATGGATGAGATTTTGTTCCTGTCTTGCTATTTGTTTGGCATAGGGTGTCCAGCACTGCAGCTTGCTGGCCGTAGAGTGGCACTGGGTCTTTGCGTTGAGATGGAGATCTCTGGGAGAGCCTTCACCTTTTCATATTACATGGGACTGGGAGGTCTCTGGTGGACCAATGTTCTGAACTCAGCTCTCCCACCTCAGAGACTCAGTCCTGACACCCAGCCAGAACACCAAAGCCCTGTCTGCCACATGGTTCAGAAGAAAAGGGAGAAAACTGTCTGCCACATGGTTCAGAAGAAAAGAAGAAAGAAAGAAAGAAAGAAAGAAAGAAAGAAAGAAAGAAAGGGAAATAAAAATGTTATTAAAATAGAAAAAAAATTAAAAATAAAAAAGTTTTAAGAAAAAAAGAGAGAAAGAAAGAAGAGGGCAACCAAACCAAAAAACAAACAAACAAACAAAAATCCACCAATGATAACAAGCCCTAAAAACCATACTAAAAGAAAACAAAACAAAACAAAAAACCGGACTGTCAGAACCCTAGGACAAATGGCAAAAGCAAAGCTATACAGACAAAATCACACAAAGCATCACATAAACATTCACAAAAAGAGAAAAGGGAAAATAAATTATATATATATATATATATATATATATATATAATAAAAAAGGAAGAGAGAAACCAAATCAATAAACAAATCTACCAATGATAATAACCTCTAAATTCTAAACTAAGATAAACATAAAATGAGAAACATATTAGATATAAAATGTAAACCCCAAGTCTACAATCGCTCTCAAATTCCACTGCCTCAATTTTGGGATGATTCATTTTCTATTCAGGTATTCCACAGAGGCAGGGTACATCAAGTTGATTGTGGTGATTTAATCTGTTGCTCCAGAGACTGCATGGCGAAATTTCCCTTTCTCTTCTTCATTCACACAGCTACTGGGTTCAGCTTTGGATTTGGCCCCGCTTCCATGTGTAGGTCACCTCAGGGCATATATTCCCCACCCAGATAGAATGTGGTTAAAGGAGCAGCTGATTAGGTGGCTCTGGCTCACTCAGGCCAGGGGGAAGGAGGGGTATGATATGTGGGGTGAGCCTAAAGTGGCAGAGGCCGGTGTGACATTGCAACAGCCTGAGGCATTCCGTGTGTTCTCCCAGGGAAGTTGTCCCTGTTTCAAGGGACCCTGGTAATGGCAGGCTGCACAGGCTTCTGGGAGGGGAGGTGTGGAGAGTGACCTGTGCTTGCACACAGGATTTTAGGTGGCTGCAGCAGCAGCCTTAGCATTTCATGCCTGTCTCTGGGGACCACGCTGATAGCCGTGGCTTGTGCCCATCTCTGGAGCTCATGTAGGCAGTGCTCTGAATCCCCTCTCCTCACACACCCTGAAACAATAGTCTCCTGCCTCTTAGGCAGTTCTAGACTTTTTCCTGGACTCCTTCTCAGCTAGCTGTCTCCCATTTGAAGTCTTTTAAAATGTTACTATGTACATTCACAATGTTGTGCAACTATCACCACTATCTATTTCCCGAACTTTTTTAATCACACCAAAGAAAATCTCCATACCAATTAAACAATAACTCCCCATTTGCTCTCTCACCAATTTATGGTAATCTCTAATCTACTTTCTGTATCTATGAACTTTTCTTTTCTAGATGTTTTATTTTTGTCCCTCTGTGTCTGGCTTATTTTATTTCATATATTTTCAAGGTTGATCCATATTGTTTCATGCATCAGAACTTCATTTTTAATGGCTGAATAATATTCCATTGTATAAATATATCACATTTTTTTATCCATTTATCTGTTGATGGACACTTGGGTTGTTTCTATCTATTGACTATTGTGAATAATATTTCTCTGACCGCTTGTGCACACATATTTGTTTGACTCCCTTATGATAATTCTATGTTGAACTTTTAGGGCACACTCAAACAGTTTTCCACAGAGGTTGCACCATTTTGCATTCCCACTAACAATGTACAAAGATTCCAATATCTCCACATTCTTGCCAATTCTTTTTACTTTGGTTATTTTTTAATAGTCATTCTAGTAGGTGGTAAGTACACATCACATTGTAATTTTTTGTTTGTTTTTTAATTGAGATATACTTGATTTACAATATTATATAATTTTCAGGTAGACAATATAACGACTGACAATTTTTAAAGATTATAGTTATTTATAGTTATTATAAAATATTCCCTGTGCAGTATAATATATACTTGTAGCTTATTTATTTTATATGTATTAGTAATACCTCTTAATCCCCTGCCCTTATCTTGTGTCTTCCCTCTTCCATCTCCCCACTGGTAATCACTAGTTTGTTTTCTATGTGAGTCTGTTTCTTTTTTGTTATATTCACTAGCTTGTTTTATTTATTTATTTTATACATAGTAGTTAATCCCCTACCCCTATATTGCCCCTCCGCCCTTGCCTCTCTCCACTGGTAACCACTAGTTTGTTCTCTATATCTATGAGTCTGTTTCTTTTTTGTTATATTCACTAGCTTGTTTTATTTTTTAGATTCCACACATATGAGAAAACATACAGTATTTGTCTTTCTGTCTCTGAATTATTTCTACTAAGTATAATACCCTCAAAGTTTATCCATGTTGTTGCAAATGGCAAAATTTCTTTCTTTTTATGGCTGAGTAGTATTCCATTTTATATATATGCCAAGTGTTCTTTGTTCATTCATCTGCTGATGGACACTTAGTTTGCTTCCAGTCTTGGCACTGTAAATAATGCTACTATGAACTTTGGGGTGCATGTATCTTTTCAAATCAGAGTTTTCCTTTTCTTAGGAAACACACCCAGGAGTGTTATTGCTGGATTATATGGTAGTTCTATTTTTAGTTTTTGGTGGAACCTTCATGCTGTTTTCCACAGTGGTTGCACCAGCTTACATTTCTACAATATACAAAAGTTCTCTTTTCTTTCCATCCTCACCAACATTTGTTATTTGTGGTCTTTATGACAATAGCCATTTTAAGAGATATGAGGTGACATCTCATAGTGGTTTTGATTTGCATTTCCCTGATAATTAGTGGTGTGGAGCATCTTTACATGTGCCTGTTAGCCATCTGTATGTCTTTTTTGGAAAATATCTATTCAGGACTTCTGCCCATTTTTCAATTGTGTTGTTTGTTGTTATTGTTTTTGTTTTTTGAGTTGTATGAGTTGTTTATGTATTTTGGATTTTAATCCCTTATTGGTCATATCATTTGCAAATATTTTCTCCCTTTTAGTAGGTTGTATTTTGGATTTTAATCCCTTATTGGTCATATCATTTGCAAATATTTTCTCCCTTTCAGTAGGTTGTCTTTTCGTTTTGTCAATGGTTTCCTTTGCTATGCAAAAGCTTTTAAGTTTAATTAAGTCACATTTGTTTATTTTTGCTTTTGTTTTCTTTGCCTTGGGAGGCAGATCCAAAAATGTATTTCTACAATTTATGTTAAAGAGTGTTCTGACTATGTTTTCTTCTAGGAATTTTGTTTTCCAGTCTTACATTAGGTCTTTAACTATTTTGAGTTTATTTTTGTACATGGTATGAGAAAGTGTTCTAATTTCATTCTTTCACATATAGCTGTTCAGTTTTCCCAGTATGACTTATTAAAGAGATGGTCTTTCTTCCATTGTATATTCTTGCCTCCTTTGTCTTAGATTAATCGACCATAAGTATGTGGTTATGGGCTCTATTCTGTTCCATTGATCTATATGTCTGTTTTTGAGCCAATAACATAGTGTTTTGATTACTGTAGCTTTGTAGTATAGTCTGAAGTCAGGGAGTCTGATTCCTCCAGCTCTCTTCTTCTTTCTCAAGATTGCTTCTGCTAGTCAGTTTTTTGTTTTTCCATACAAATTTTAAAATTATTTTCTCTAATTTTGTGAAAAATTCCACTGTTATTTTGGTGGGGATTGCATTGAATCTGTAGATTGCCTTAGGTAGTCTAGTCATTTTAACAATATTAACTCTTCCAATCCTTGAACATGGTTCAAGGATTTCCATCTGTTTGTGTCATCTTCAGTTTCTTACATCAGTGTCTCAAAGTTTTCTAAGTAGAGGTATTTTACCTCCTTAGGAATGTTTATTCCTAGGTGGTTTTTTTTTTTCTTTGTTTTGTGATTGTTAATGGGATTGTTTTCTTAATTTCTTTTGCTGAAAGTTTGTTATTAGTGTATAGAAATACACCATGTTTCTATGTATTAAATTTGTATCCTGTAGTTTTACCGAATTCATTGATGAGGTCCAGTAGTTTTGTGGTGTCTTTAGGATTTTCTGTGTATAGTATCATGTTGTCTGCAAACAGTGACAGTTTTACTTCTTCCTTTCCAATTTGGATTCCTTTTATTTCTTTTTCTTTTCTTTTCTTTCTTTCTTTTCTTTCTTTCTTTCTTTCTTTCTTTCTTTCTTTCTTTCTTTCTTTCTTTCTTTCTTTCTGGCTGCATTGGGTCTTTGTTGTTGCACATGGGCTTTCTCTAGTTGCAGTGAGCAACTACTCTTTGTTGCGGTGCACAGGCTCCTTGTTGTGGTGGCTTCTCTTGTTGTGGAGCATGGGCTCTAGGCACACAGGCTTCAGTAGCTGTGGCACGCGGGCTCAGCAGTTGTGGTTTGCGGGCTCTAGAGTGCAGGCTCAGTAGTTGTGGCTCACTGGCCTAGTTGCTCCGCAGCATGTGGGGTCTTCCCAGACCAGGGCTCAATCCCATGTCTCCTGCATTGGCAGGTGGATTCTTTACCACTGCACCACCAGGGAAGCCCTGATTTCTTTTTCTTCTCTGATTACTATAGTGCATTGCAGTATTTATTTGTACTTCTTAATGACTAATGATGTTAAGTATATTTTCATGTGCTTACAGGTCATTTGGAAAAATGTCTATTGAAGTCATTTGCCTATTTTTGTTGTTGTTGAGTGTAGGGGTTTTATATATATTATGGATATTAAATCTTTATCAGATATGTGATTTGCAAATATTTTCTCCCATTATGTGTGTTGTTTTTCCTCTCTCTTGATAGTGTGATTTGATCTACAAAAATTCTTAATTTTGAAGAAGTCCAATTTATCTATTTTTTTTATTGCCTCTGCTCTAAATGTCATATATAAGAAAGCATTGCCAAATAAAGGTCATCATGATTTGCTCCCTGTATTATCTTCTAATAGTTTAGTGTTTCAGCTTTTAAGTTTAGGTCTTTGATCCATTTTGAGTTATTTTTGTATGTGGTGTAAAGTAAGAATTCAATTTCATTCTTTTGCATTTGGATATTCACTTTTACCAGCACCATTGTTGAACACTGTTCTTTCCAAATTCAATGGTCTGGGCATCTTGTTGTAAATCAATTAGCCATATATGTGAAGATTTCTTTCTGGTTTCTAAATACTATTCCATTGGTCTCTATGTATATCCTTATGCAAGCACTACACTGTCTTCATTACTGTAAATATGAAGTAACCTAACTTTACACCTCAAAGAACTAGAAAAAGAAGAAGAATCTGAGCTCAAAGTTAGCAGAAGAAAGGAAATACAAAGATCAGAACAGAAATAAATAAAACAGACAGCAGAAAAAAATAAATAAATAAAGAAGGCAAACAAAACTAAGAGCTGATTTTTGAAAAGATAAACAAAACTGACAAAACTTTGACCAGTCTAAGAAAAAAGAAAAGAGAAGACTCAAATAAATAAAAGCAGAAATGAAAGAGAGGGGAATACAACTGATTCCACAGAAATACAAAGGGTCATCGATTACTTATGAACAATTATGCACCAACAAATTGGATAACCTTGAAGAATGGATAAATTCCTAGAAATATAACACTAAACAAAACTGAAACACAGAGAAACAAAAAATCTGAACAAAACAATAATGAGTAAGGAGATTGAATCAATAATCAAAATCTTCCCAACAAAGAAAAGCCCAGGACCAGATGGTTTCAAAAGTTAGGTTGATTATTTTAGATCTTTCTTTTTTAAATGTTACACATTTATCACTATAAACTTTCTACTTAGAACTGCTTTTGCTGCATCCCATAAATTTTGGTATATTGTGTTTTCAATTTCCTTTGTTTCAAGATATATTTTTATTTCCCTTTTGATTTCTTTTTTGACCCATTTGTTGTTCAGGATTTATTATTTAATTTTCACACATTTATGAATTTTTCAGTTGTCCTTCTGTTATTGATTTATAGTTTCATACCACTGTGGTTGGAGAAAGATAGTTTTTATTATTTCATCTTCTTAAATTTGCTCTAATTTTTGGGGGGGACCTAACATAATTATTCTGGAGAATGCTCTATGTGTATTTGAAAAGAATGCATATTCTGCTTCTGTTGGATTGAATGCTCTGTATATTTTTGTTAGTGTTATTACAGGTCCATTTTTTCCTTATTGATATTCTATGTGGACATTCTAGCTACTGTTCAAAGTGGGGTATTGAAGTTTCCCATGGCAGGACAAGCTGGGCATTCACACACACATTTTTCTCCCCACAGTGGTAGAAATCATAGACCAAAAAGTTTCTCTTGGCACTGAGTTTGCCAGCCTGCAGAAAACTGTGACATGGAAAGTGAAACTGTTCCACTTACCCTCTTCAATGTGTCCAATCTCAGATTTTATTTTTTTCTTCAAACATGTGCTGGAACTTCTCTGCTGGACTCCCAGACTTCCACAAAGACACTGTCATACGTGGATGATTGTCAAAATTGTTGTTCATTGGGGAGGGCTGAAGATGGAAGAAATCTCCTATTCTGTCATTTTAATGATGTCAATCTTTTCAATATAGTTTCAGAAAGTTTGCTGCCTCCAGCTTTGTTAATTTGCAGATTGATTTGGCTATTCAGAGTCTTTTATGCTCACAGGTGGATATTAGGATATTTTTAATGTTCTATAAAAATGCCCTTGGGATTTTGGTGGGGATAGCATTGATTCTGTAGATCACATTGACTAGTATGTACATTTAAACAATATTGAGTCTTCTAGTCCATGAATATGAGATATCCTTCCATTTACTTCTATCTTTAATTTTTTTCATCAATGTTTTGTAGTTTTCAGTGTACACGTTTTAACTCCTTTTTGAGTTCATTCTTAAGTATTTTATTCTTTTTAATGTTATTACAAATGGGATGGTTTTCTTTTTTTTTGCAGTACGCGGGCCTCTCACTGTTGTGGCCTCTCCTGTTGTGGAGCACAGGCTCCGGACGTGCAGGCTCAGTGGCCATGGCTCACAGGCCCAGCCACTCCACGGCATGTGGGATCCTCCTGGACCGGGGCACGAACCCATATCCCCTGCATCGGCAGGCAGACTCTCAACCACTGCGTCACCAGGGAAGGCCGCGATGGTTTTCTTAACTCCTTTTTGGAGAGTTCATTTTTGGTATATAGAAATGCAAACTAGGAAACCATAAACAAAACAAAAAGATAACCTACAGTCTGGGAGAAAATATTTTCAAACAATGTGACAGTCAAAGTCTTAATTTCCAAAATATACAAACAGCTCATACACCTCAATAAAAAAGCAACAAACAACCCAATCAAAATGTGGGCGAAAACCTAAATAACATTTATCTGAAGAAGACATACAGATGGCCAATAGGCACATGAAAAGATGCTAACTAAGATAAAGATAATCACTAATTGTTAGAGAAATGCAAATCCAAACTACAATGAGGTACCAACTCACACCAAACAGAATGGCCATCATTAAAATGTCTACAAATAATAGATGCTGGAGAGGGTGTGGAGAAAAGAGAAGCCTCCTACACTATTGGTGGGAATGTTAATTGGTAGAGTCACTATGGAAAACAGTATGGAGGTTCCTTTAAAACCTAAATATACAGTTACCATATGATCTAGCAATCCCACTCCTAGGCATATATCTGGAGAAAACTCTAATTCAAAAAGATACATGCACCCCAGTGTTCATAGCAGCACTATTTACAGTAGCTAAGACATGGAAGCAACCTAAATGTCCATCAACAGATAAATGGATAAAGAAGATGTGGTATATATATATATATATACACACACACACACACACAATGGAATACTACTCAACCATAAAGAAGAATGAAATAATGTCATTTGCAGCAACATGGATGCACTTAAAGATTATCATACTAAGTGAAGTAAGTCAGACAGAGAAAGACAAATATCATATGATATCACTTATATGTGAAATCTAAAAAATGATACAAATGAACTTATTTACAAAGCAGAAACAGACTCACAGACATAGAAAACAAACTTATGGTTACCAAAGGAGGAGCTTGTGGGGGAAGGATAAATTAGGAGTTTGGTATTAGCAGATGCAAACTACTATAAAAGGAAATAGATAAATGACAAGGTCCTACTGTATAGCACAGGGAACTATATTCAATATATTGTAATAAACTGAAAAAAAATTTTAAAATACAAACAAAATTTTACATTGATTTTGTTTATCCTGTAACTTTACAAAATTTATTAATCAGTTCTAAGAGCTTTTTTATAGAATCTTTACAATTTTCTACATATAAGATCATGTCATCTACAAACAGAGATAATTGTACTACTTCCTTTCCAATTTGGATGTCGTTTACTTATTTTTCTTGCCTAAATGCTCTGGCTATGACTTCCAGTACTATTTTGAATAGAGGTTGTGGTTGTGAGAATAGATATCCATGCCTTATTCCTGATCTTAGAAGAAAAGTTTCAGTTTTTCACCATTTAATATGACATTAGTTGTTGGTTTGTTAAATATATCCTTTATTTGGTTGAGATACAGATCTTCTATATTTAGTGTGTTGAAAGATTTTTTATCATATAAGTGTGTTGAATTGTAACTTTTTTTCTGTGTTCATTGGGATGATCTTGTGATTTTTATCCTTTATTCCTGTTAATGTGGTGAAACATATTAATTGATTTGTATATGTCAAATCACCCTTAAATTCTAAAGATAAATCTCACTTGGTCATGTTTTATGATACTTCTAATGTGCTATTTAAATTGGTTTACTAATATTTTGTTGAGGATTTTTGCATATATGTTCATCTAGGATACTGGTCTGTCATTTTCTTTATCTGGCTTTGGTATCAGGGTAATGTTAGCCTCATAAAATATGTTTCTGCGTGTTTCATCTTCTTCGATTTTTTAATACTTTGAGAAGGATTGTCACTGATTCTTCTTTAAATGTTTGGTAGTATTCACCAGCAAAGCTCTCAGGTCTTGGGCTTTTCTTTCTTGGGAGGTTTTTGATTACTGATTCAATATCCTTACTTGTTATCAGTCTGTTGAGGTTTTCTATTTTTCATGATTCAGTCTTGGTAGGTTACATGTTTTTAATAATTTATTCATTTCTTCTAGGTTACCCAGTTTGTTGGTTTATAATTGTTCACGGTGGTGTCATAATCCTTGATATTTCTGTGGTATCCATTTTAATGTATCTTGTTTCATTCCTGGTTTTATTTATTTGAGTTTCTCTTGTTTTCTCAGTTATTCTAGCTAAAGATTTGCCAATTTTGCTTTTATTTTCTAAAAGTCAACTTTTGCCTCATTGGTTTTGTCTATTGCTTTTCTAGTCTCTGTTTCATTTATTTATGCTCTAATCTTTTTTTCTTTTTTTTAAATATCTTTATTGGAGTATAATTGCTTTACAATGTTGTGTTAGTTTCTGCTGTACAACAAAGTGAATCAGCTGTATGTATACATATATCCCCATATCCCCTCCCTTTTGAGCCTCCCTCCCACCCTCCTTATCCTACCCTTCTAGGTCATCACAAAGCATTGAGCTGATCTCCCTGGGCTATGTAGCAGCTTCCCACTAGCCATCCATTTTACATGTGGTAGTGTATATATGTCAATGCTACTCTCTCACTTCATCCCAGCTTCCCCTTTCCCCCGGTGTCCTCAAGTCCATTCTCTATGTCTGCGTCTTTATTCCTGCCCTGCCACTAGGTTCATCAGTACCGTTTTATTAGATTCCATATATGCGCGTTAGAATACAGTATTTGTTTTTCTCTTTCTGACTTACTTCACTCTGTATGACAGACTCTAGGTCCATCCACCTCATTACAAATCACTCAATTTTGTTCCTTTTTATGACTGAGTGATATTCCACTGTATATATGTGCCACATCTTCTTTATCCATTCTTCTGTCAATGGACATTTAGGTTGCTTCCGTTCCTGGCTATTGTAAATAGTGCTGCAAAGAACATTGTGGTACATGTATATTTTTGAATTATGGTTTTCTCAGGGTATATGCACAGTAGTGGGTATGCTGGGTCATATGGTAGTTCTATTTTTAGTTTTTTAAGGAACCTCCATACCATTCTCCATACTGGCTATATCTAATCTTTATTATTTCATTCTTTCTGTTAACTTCAGGCTTAATTTCTTCTTCTTTTACTTTCTCCTTGAGGAATAAAGTTTGGTTGTTTATTTCAGGTCTTTCTCTTTTAGTGCTGGCATTTGTAAGTATAAACTTACCTCTTAGTACTGCTTTTACAGCATCCCATAAATTTTGCAGTGTTTTGTTTTAATTTTTTATCTAATAGTATTTTCTGATGTCCCTTTGATTACTTATTTGATGCTTTGGTTGTTCAGGACTGTGTTCCTTAATTTTCTCATATTTTTTGATTTTCTAATTTTCTTTCTGTTATTAATTTTTAATTTCATTCCATTTTGGTCAGAAAAGGTTCTTGGTGTTCTTTTGTTCTTTAATATGCTTGTAAAACAAATATTTTTGTTTTCTTCCCTCTTTTAAAGCTTTATTATGTAACTTAAGATATATTGATTTTGTATCATAATTAAATGTTTTAAATTTTACATTATAGTATTTTTGTTACAGGATATCAAAGGGAATAATAAACATCACTCAAAGACTGTATTTCATCCTCTGGGGACAGAGTTATTGCATTTTTATTGTACACAGGATAGTTGCATCATGGTAGGTTGAATTATGACCTTGTTACTGACTTCATTTGGAGATTGAATATGGTTTAAGAAGATCTATATGGGTGCCATGTTGACAATAGGTGGGCTTGTGATAGTTAATTTATGTGTCAGCTGAACTGGGCCAACAAGTGCCCAAATTAAACATTATTTTTAAGTGTGTCTGTGAGGGTCTTTCCACATGAGATTAGCATTTGAATGGTGGATTCAATAAAGTAGAATGCCCTTCACAATGTGGGTGGGCATCATTCAATACATTGAGGGCCTGAGTAAAACAGAAATGTGGAGGAAAGAATAATTCATTTCTTGTTCTTTCTGCCTGACTGCTGGAGCTGGGACATTGGTTTGCTTATGTTCTTGGACTGGGATTTATACCATCAGCTCCCCTGGTTCTCAGGCCTTCAAACTGAGACTGGAATTACACCACTGACTTTCCTGGATCTCCAACTTGCAGACACCAGATTGTATATATATATCCTATTCATTCTGTTGGGCAACCATGATGAACACAGGTGCATATATGCTAAAGGTTGTTATGTTTTATTGGAAAATTAACCCCCTTATTATTTAATACCTCTTTTTTATCCCTGATAACTTTCCTTGCTGTGAAATCTTCCCTGTCTGAAATTTAGTTATTACATTTTATTTTGATAAGGGTTAGCATCATATATTTTTCATCCATTTACTTTTAATTTGTGTGCTTCTTTATATTTAAAGTGGGTTTCTTGTATACACATACTTACTGTTAATCTGGATTTATCCTGTGGTTATAACTTCGGGAAACTTTTCTGTAAATAGAATTTATGTAGGTTTCTGCCAGTAGCCAGTGGGAATCCTTTATCCTATGATATCTCAGTCCCCTATAGAGGTTTTAGCTGAAAGTAGCAATCCCAAACCAAGAATTTGTAAGTCTGAGTATACCGTTTTATTTCCTTAAGCTCTCAAGTGCAGTTGGAAATAGACATCCAACCCACAAACCTTGTGTTCCTCATTCTAACAGTGTATCATAACTCATTACAGTCACCAGTGAAAACTTAAGTAACTATTTGCCACTGTCTGCTATGAACTAACAGTGGTGCGTTCTCCAATAGTAACAAGATTTTCACTACATTTATACACAATCAGGTCAGATGACCAATCCCAGATTCTCCATCTTGAAGTTTTATTGACTGCAATTACTTCTAGTATCAAACACTTTCTCAAGGCTTGGTTTAGGTAATAGAAACTATTCCAAATATTTTAATTAAAAAGGGACTTATAGTAAATTCAGTATTTATGAGGTTATTGCAAGAGTTAGAGGATGAAGCACAAGACTTTACTGGACCTCCACTAATGGCACCTAGTACTCTTCAGAACAGATATTTTAGAAGTGTTAATATTTTTCATCATGATCAGGAAGGTGGGGAATCAGGAGGTGACCCCATAAGTTATGAACATTAATATAGCATCATAGTAGCAATGATCCAGGGATTAAGAAGACTGTTCAGGAAGCTATGACTACTACTACAAACACTGCATGTGTCTGGACACTGAAATATGGAATCTAGAGACCATGATAGCCACTTTTTTTCTCAGTACCCATAATGCTAATGACTGAATTCAGAACTGTTGAGTCTGGCCACTATTATTGCTGTAATTGCCACTTTCATGAAACTGGAAATTGAGTAATGACATCTTTAGTCAATTTTTGCCAGCCAGAAAACTGAAACACCATTTTAGAGGGCCTATGCCTGACTTTTGCCTTCTAAATCTTATGTGAGTACAACTCTTTAGCAAAACTTAATTTCACTGTGTAGTTGTTTTCTATTGCTGCATAACAAGTTACCACAAACTTAGCAGTTTAAAACAATTTCACTTTTTTTAGCTCATAGTTATCTAGTCCAGGAGTCTGACATGGCACCATTGTGTTCTCTGCTCTGTATATTACAAGGCTGGAATCAAAGTGTCAGCCATGCTGAATTATGGTCTAGATGTTCTGGGAAAATATCTGCTTCTAGCTCATTCAAGTTGTTGGCAAAATTTAACTCCGTGGAGTTGTAGGACTGAGGTCCCCATTTCCTTAAATGCTGTTAGCCAGGGGTCACTCTTTGTTTCTAGAAACCACTCTCTGGTCCTTGCACATGATTCCCTTCATCTTCTAAGCAAGCAACAGCAGGCCCATTAAATCCTTATTCTGTTTGAAAACTCTGTGATTTCTCCTTCTGCCATCAGCTGGAGAAAATTTTCTGCTTTTAAAGGATTCAATTGAGTCAGGTCCACCCAGATAACTTCTGTTTATTAACATCAACTGACTTGGGACTTCAGTTACATCTGTAACAATCCTTCACAGACTTACCTAGATTAATATTTAATTGAATAACCAGAATATGGGAATATTAGGGTTGAAGGGCTGAGTTAGACTCTTATCTATCACAGTCTCCATAGCTCCAGTCACAAGAGATTTCTGGATATTTATTTTTTAGCTAGTATTAAAAATCACGCTAGAAGGAACTTAGAATTGTGTCATTTAAACACATCCAACCAAGGATATAGGTAATAAATAGGAGGTTTTTTTAAAGTAGTATGTATAGGAAACTGCAAGAAGTTCAGTATGGTTAAATTGTAGCATAGGTGCATGATGAAAGAGGCAAAAAATGAGCCTCTCAACGTGGGTTCGGGAAAATTTTGATGAACCGTGTATGAATGTATGAGGATTTTAAACTTATTTCTGCAGGTGATGAGAATTTGTATAAGATGGAGTTTAAATCATAAATATTGAAATGATATTGAGATTAAAAAATACTGGTTTATATCCTGGTTTCACCATTAATGAACTTTATTTTCTTGTGCAAATTACTTGAAGTTTCTGAGCATCAATATCTTTATATGTAGATGAGGATAATAATAGTAATATGTTATTTTAAAAAGATTTAAAAAGACTACATGTTAAGTGAATAGGATATAAAGAGCACTTTAAAATTCTAGCTTTTATTGTCATTAAATGTATTGTACAGGATATTTATGTGCTTTAACATGTGTTTTAGAAAGAAAACTCCCAAATAAATGTAGAAGATAGTTTAGAATGGAGAAGAGACCAGAGAGTTAGACAAGTTAGCAAAGGTCCAGATAAGAGATGATAAAAATGTGTAAACTAAGACACTATTGACTAGAATGAAAAGGAAAAGGAAAACTGAGAATCATTTCAGAAATAGATTTATCTGTGTAAATTTATTTAATTCACAGGTGTCCTCAATTGGTCAATCACAGTTCCTACTAGGTCAAAGCTATTCCCCTGCTAGGGGAAGTGACTCCTGGTTGTTTCTTGATTATGTTCTGCTCATGTGATGTCCCACATTATACTTCTCCACAACCAACCCTTACCTATAGGGTATTATACTGTGAATAGTCACTTGATTATAACAAGTCATTCTCTAAACTTATCAGAAGCCTATGAGGTGAAAAAAATTTGAACAATTCTGGAAAAATAAGGATAAACTGGACCAATAATATTCCCTTTTTAAGAAATATAAAGTGGTAATCTCAAGAGAATGATGTAGTTAGTAAGGACAGCTGAGGCTAAAAGCATGTACAGAAGGATGAAAAGGCATGAAGGACCATAAAAAAAAGATTGAACTGAAGTTCATGAGCTGGTCAAAATTATAAGCAAGCAGAAAATTTGTGTAAGTTGGAGATTGTTTTATAAGATATCAATGTTACACACACATTTTAAAAATTTATTATAAAATAAATTTAGAATATTGGAATATGGTAATTTATGCATAGTAAATCTGGTTAACATCAGGGAAGACAGAAAATATACTGAATAGAGGTTAAAATAGTCAATGCAGAGTAGGAGGAGAAATAAGAAGCAACAAAGAAAACATTAAAAACCAAAAGAGTAGCTGTGTCACATTAATGGTAGGACACTAAAGTGAAAATCCAAGAACAACTGCTACAGGGGTTCCTGGAAGTCTTGACAGTCCATAACATAGTCTCAAAACTATGTTATAGTTCAGTCTGTGAAATATGACTGCTGCTCTGCTCATCTTTTGTAATTTCCATGGAAGCCCTATCACAAGTTTTCCCATATTTCTCCTCATATTAATGCCCATAACTTGAACTCCTCTGAGAAAGATCATGTTCCTTGCAACTAGAAAAGGCAGACATAAAATAAGGAAGCTCTTATCTGTCTGTTCTTTGTACGATGCTCCATTTGTTAGTCTCTCTATTGCTTGAATTCTTAATATCTCCCAGTGTTGGGTTCTCCTCTTGTGTCTTCAAACATGGCTCAGCTCTCCCTGAATAAAAAATTCATTTACTATTTCCTGTCACCTCTTCAACGTACTGTCTTGTCTATTTTTCTTACTTTCACATTTCCTTCAGATAAGATTTCACAATTGCCTTCACTTCTTTACCACCCATTCAGTTTTAGTTCTTAAAATCAGTCTCTTAACTGATTCTTCTGAACCATTCTACTGAAACTGCTTTACTAGATATTAAAAATGACCTTCTGGTTTCCAAATTCATTCACCTACATCAATATTCATTTTTCTTGGCATTTCTGCAGTATTTGATGGTGTTGACAACTCCATACTTCTAAGAATTCCTCCTCCTTTGGCTTCTGTTAAACTGTACCCTCCTCATTTCTACTTGACTCCTGTATCCTTTGTCTGTTTCTCTTATTCTTCAAGTCTACTAAATACATACAACCCAAATTTTACTATCTTGTTATCGCACTTGATGACAAATTTTACTTTGATGCCTCTACAATGACTGCCCTTATCATTTGTCCCCTGGGGGAATACCTTTAAGGGCTCCACTCTCAATGTAACAGCATTATGCCATTGGCTGCTATGGTCATCCCTGTTGTCCAGCTAGGTATAGTTTTCTAATTTTGATGGCTGCTGCTCTGTCTAGTACAACAGGCATTGATGAAATGTTATAGGTCATTCTGTTGCCACTAATCTGTTCCTACATTTGTGGATACTGTTGTTTTCTACTTGATCTGCTTGGCACAACATTTATCTCTTCCTGTTGCCAAAGGTAACAAGGTTTGCATGACAGTGTGATGGAGTGTAACTCCCTCCCCTTTATTTTCCAATTTGTTAAAAGAATCCTAGGGCTCCCCTGGTGGCACAGTGGTTGAGAGTCCGCCTGCTGATGCAGGGGACACAGGTTCGTGCCCCGGTCCGGGAAGATCCCACATGCTGCGGAGTGGCTAGGCCCATGAGCCATGACTGCTGAGCCTGTGTGTCCAGAGCCTGTGCTCCACAACAGGAGAGACCACAACAGTGAGAGGCCCGCATACCGCAAAAAAAAAAAAAAAAAAAAAAAAAAAAGAATCCCAAAGAAGTGTTCTTGTGCATCCATATCTTAAAGAATATTTAGTGGCATATCTCTCCATAGGTCTCAGACAATCAACTAGAGCTGAGCCAGGAGACTAAACATAATAATAATTAACATTTGTTGAACACTTACTAAGTCTCAAGAACTGTTCTATATACAGACAGTATTTAACTTCTTTTACCACTACAACAGACTTATGGGGTAGTATTATTTTCTCAATTATGCATTTGAAGGTACTGAGGCACAGAGAAGTTAAGATACTTGCCCAAAGGCACAAAGTGGAAGGGCAGGAACTCAAACCCATACACTCTGGCTCTAGAGACTCTATTCTTAACCTCTAGACTCTACCTTCTTTCAAATCTGTTTGGTGGACACAATGTTTTTCTTCGATTGTTCTTTCCTAAATTAACTAAACTTCATTCTAGGTCAAGTGCAGGATTTTAAACCTTCCTGCCAGGAAACTTTTCTTGGAAGGGTGCAACAGTTTGCTGGACATGCCTACCTGTGCCTGAATTATTTAAAAAAAAAAAAAAAATCCTCACACAATTTACCTTGTGGGCCCATCACAAGAGTTATACAGGTATTTGCAGATATCCCTTAATCACTTTCATCCTTAAGTTGGATCTTGCTACTTTTGTGTATTGCTTAAGATTCTATTCGTGACCTTCTGGTCATCTGTTCTTTAGAGTCCATTCCTCAGAAAATTTATCTACATCCATAGATTCAACTACCACTTCTATGTAAACAACCCTTACATCCATATCTTCAGTCCTAATATCTCTCTCGAACAGGAGAACTGCAGAGCTAACTGTTATTTCCACCTCACTGGCACCACAAATTCAACATTTTCAGAATTAAACTCTTCATTTTCTTTCTCAAGACAATTTATTTTCCTGACATTTAATTTATTCCAACAGTTCTACTTAGGCTTGAAATCTCTATATCATTTTTTATCCCTTCCTCTCTTCTATTTCCAAAGGACAATCTGTGGCTGCATTTTATTAATTTTAGTTTCCATGGGATACATTTTATCAATTCTTTCTGTCTGTTTCCTCTACCACTGCATAAATTCAGGCTTGATTGACTTAATATTGATCTTTTATAAGACCTTCTTAGCTGGTCTTCATCTTTTCAGCCTCCTCACTTCCAAATTACCCTGCCCTCCTATCAGAAAAATATTCTTTCAGTAAAGCTTTATATATTTTATTTTCTTACTTTAGAATATTCATTACTCCTCCTCAGTTAACTATGAAATTAACTTAAAACTACATCACTTTGCATCCAAGACTCCTATCATTTTATTTCAAATTACCTTATCAGGCTTTTATTTGTCTAACTTGCTAGATCATCTACAGAAGATCACTCCACAGACATATGGGGATGCTTATTGACTCATGCTTTGTTTCTTCCATGCTTAATTTAATCCATCTTTATGGAATGTCTCCTATACCCACCCTGGAGTACATATTTTAAAATTCTGCAATTCTATCTCACCACCTCTTTAATGAAATCTCTTTTTATCCTTCTAATTAGATGTGATCTTTCATTCATTTCTCCCCCACACCATTTTTACCTATTTTAGTGTACTTTTTACATCCTGATTATTTTAGCTATTTTTCACTTATCTCCCTTCTATTTCCACCTTACAACCCCACTCCCAACTTCATCCCAGTTAGTGTCTAAGCAATTCAAGAGAATGGAAAATAATTTTTAATATTCTTTTCCCTTGTAGTGATTAACAGATTGCTTACACATAGAAAGTACTCTGTAAAAATCATTCAGTCAAATTAAAATTTCAAATAAGTCAGAATTCCCAATGCATGTGGTGGGGATATAAAACATTTGTCAGTTTCATTTATTTTTATGGCTGAGTAATATTCCATTGTATATATGTGCCACATCTTCTTTATCCATTCATCTGTCGATGGACACTTAGGTTGCTTCCATGTCCTGGCTATTGTAAATAGAGCTGCAATGAACATTGTGGTACATGACTCTTTCTGAATTATGGTTTGCTCAGGGTATATGCCCAGTAGTGGGACTGCTGGTCTAAAAAAAAAAAAAAAAAAAGGTTCTGAAGAACCTAGGGGCAGGACAGGAATAAAGACACAGATGTAGAGAATGGACTTGAGGACACGGAGAGTGAGAAGGGTAAGCTGGGACGAAGTGAGATAGTGGCATGGACATATATACACTACCAAATGTAAAACAGATAGGTAGTGGGAAGCAGCCGCATAGCACAGGGAGATCAACTCAGTGCTTTGTGACCACCTAGAGGGGTGGGATAGAGAGGGTGGGAGGGAGGTGCAAGAGGGAAGAGATATAGGGATATATGTATATGTATAGCTGATTCACTTTGTTATAAATCAGAAACTAACACACCATTGTAAAGCTATTATACTCCAATAAAGATGTTAAAAAAAATAAATCTGTCTGTGCTCACGGAAAGAGAAGGAAACCTGCTAATTTCTTAAATAGGGCAAGGGTGACAACAAATACAGCTACACCAAAGGTTGTCCCCTAGTAGTTTTCAGAGTACCCCCTAAAATTCATCAGATAACCTCATTACACATAAGTCACTAGTTGTGAAATAATGAACAATCAAAAATCTAGAACAGTTTGTGAAGTCCCTGAGGGCAGTAAATATCTTTATTTTCCTCACCATTGTATCTTCCATGGCTGGTGGACTATTGATGCATAATATACCTCACATATTTATAGAATGAATATATAAAGGAAAATAATTGAATAATGGAAGTGAAAGAATACCATGAAGGAGGTGGTTTCCTTTGTCAATCTGTTTAAAAGTTGTTCTTAGCTTAGTGAGAGGTTAAATTGGGGTATGGAACTCTGAGTAGAGTGAGAGTAAAGAAGGAAGTCATAAGGTAACTTTGAACACACCGATTATGAGAACTTTAAAATTTACTGATATGCTTGGTGATCCCTATTCAAATAAACTCTCTACTTAAATATAAAATTGTGCTAATATCTGTTACAAATGCATAAATGTGCATATTTGAAAATTTTCATTCTATC
Organism: Physeter macrocephalus; assembly: GCF_002837175.3. Lineage (NCBI taxonomy): Eukaryota > Metazoa > Chordata > Mammalia > Artiodactyla > Physeteridae > Physeter > Physeter macrocephalus. The sequence goes on along the minus strand of NC_041234.1, from coordinate 69,024,654 downwards.
AAATGTAGAAAGTGGAGAAACAGAACAGACCTGCTAGTTTCTAGTCCATCATGTAAGGAGCTTGGAAATTAACACTCAGTCCTAATAACAAGGAAATAGCTGAACAAACTGAAAAATCGACAACTCTACTTAGATTCATAAGAGAAGTGAGGTCACAGGGCAAACCACTGTCCCCAAAATTGGAGAGACAGGTAAATACAGAGAATCACAACTTACCAGACCAGAAACCCATGAATAGAAACCTCCATGGGAACCTGTGCTGGGGTAGGAAAACCTGAACTGTAATTGATGAATTGCTGGAGGCTCCGTGTGGACAGGTCTGAGAGTTAAAAACTCCAGGGGGACCCAGTTACAGGAGTGTGAGTTTTACCTCTAGGAGCTCACAGGTTTTCACAGTGAATACTTAAAAGGAAAAAAAAAAACACTTCAGGAAGAAGGAGGGAAAAGGTAGCCATTTTGAAATACACCAGAACAATCTGTTCTTCTTAACAAGGCCTAAAAACTATTTAACCAGGGCCTAACTTATTGGGAATTTATTAGAGTCTAACTGACCTGAGGGAAGGGAAATAACCAACTCCAGCCCTCTCTATCTTTCCATGCAGGGGAAGGCAATTATTCAATTCCAGCCCACTAACCATTCTGTTCCACCTAAGGGAGGGGTCTCTGAAAAGTACTTGTGAAATTCACTGTCCAGAGGCACAGGTTCTAAAAGACAGAGATCCAATCATAGGACTATAGAACGTTTCCTCTCCCCACACATCTTACCATTACATTATTAAAGACCTATTAATGGTAGTTTCTTTTATCCAGTACATCATGTCTGGATATCAAGAGAAAATTACAAGGCACAATAAAATGCAAAAACCACAGTTTGAAGAGACAGACCTAGCATCAGATCCAGACTCAGTTATGACAGAAAGGTTGGAATCATCAGACTACCAATTTAAAACAACTATAATTAGTAAGCTAAGGGCTCTAAAAAATAAAGTAGATAGTATGCAAGAACAGATGAGTGGACTTCCCTGGTGACGCAGTTGTTAAGAATTCACCTGCCAATGCAAGGGACACAGGTTCGATCCCTGGTCCGGGAATATCCCACATGCCATGAAGCAACTAAGCCCATGTGTCACAACTACTGAGCCTGAGCTCTAGAGCCCACAAGCCACAACTACTGAAGCCCGTGTGCCTATAGCCCTTGCTCTGCACAAGAGAAGCCACCACAATGAGAAGCCCATGCACTACAACAAAGAGTAGCCCCCATTCACCGCAACTAGAGAAAGCCTGAACACAACAAGAAAGACCCAACACAGCCAAAAATAAAAAATAAATAAATAAATTTATTTTAAAAAAGAGCAGATGTGCAAGATAAGCAGAGAGATGAAAATTCTAAGAAAGAATCAAAAATAAATGTTAAAGTTCAAAAACACTGTAACAGAAATTCAGAATGTCTTTGATTGGTTTATTAGTAGACTGGACACAGCTGAGGAAAAAAAATCTCTGAGCTTGAATATACCTCAATCAAAACTTCCAAAACTAAAAAGCACAGAGAAAAAGACTGAAAAAAACAGAGCAGAATATCCAAGGACTGTGGAACAACTACAAAATATGTAACAGACAAACACGTAATAGGAAAACCAAAGGGAAGAAAGAGAAAGGAAGAGAAAAAAATATTTGAAGAACAATAATGACTGAAAATTTCCCCAAATTAATGTCAGACACCAAGTCACAGATCTAAGAAAATCAGAGAACACCAAACTAGATAAATGCCAAAAAATAAACATAAAAATTCTATACTGAGGCATGTCATATTCAAATTGCAGAAAGTCAAAGATAAAGAAAAATGTCCAAAGAAAAGCCAGAGGGTAAAAACGGTATACCTGTAGAGGAGTAAGGATAAGAGTTATATCCTCAGAAATCATGCAAGCAAGAAGATATGGAGTAAAATACTTAAAATGTTGAGAGAAAAAACTCACCCACCTAAAATCCTGTACCCTGCAAAATTATCCTCCAAAAGTGAAGCAGAATAAAGATTTTCTCAGGCAAAGAAACATTGAGGGAATTTGTTGCTAGTAGACCTACCTTGCAAGAAATGTTTAAAGAAGTTGTTTAGAGAGAAGGAAAATGATATATATTAAAATCTCAGATCTACATATAGAAAGGAAAAACATTGCAGAAGAATAAATGAAGGTAAAATGGAAACTTGTAAAAAAATGTTTAATGGATAAAACAGGTAATAATTTTTGTAAAATAACATCAGCAATACAATATATTCAATTATGTATTCATATATATGTATGTGTATGTATATGCTTATGTATTAGTGAAATGAATGAAAATTGTGATTAAAGGGATGTGAAGGAAGAATTAGGATTATTTTGTTATTATATGGTACCTGCATTACACATGAAGTGGTATAGTGTTATTTGAAAGTGGACTTGGATTAGTTGTAAACATACATTGCAAACTTTAGGACAAGCACTATGAAAAGAAAAGTAAAAGAAGGAGTATAACTTATATGCTAAGAGAATAAAGAGATGGAATCACATAAAATGCTCTAATAAAACCACAAAAGACAGAAAAAAGTGGAAGACAAAAATAGGAACAAAGAGCAAGGGCAACAATTAGAAAACAGTAACAGATAAGGTAGATATTAATCCAATTATATCAATAATTATTTTGAATGTCAATGATTTAAATGTACCAATTAAAAGACAGAGATTGCCAGAGTGATTATAAAAATAAGACCCAACTGTCTTAGTCAGTTTGGGCTGTTAAAACAGAAATACCATAGACTGGGTGACTCAAACAACAAACATCTATTTCTCACAGTTCTGGAGGCTGGAAAGTTCAATATCAAGATGCTGGCAGATCTGGTCTTTGCTGAGGACCTGCCTCTGGTTTTCAGAGGACCATCTTCTCATTGTATCCTCACATGACAGAGAGATAAGAGAGGAAGCAAACTCTCTCAAGTCTCGTCCTTTATAACACATTTATGAGGACTCCACCCTCATGAACTCATCTAATCTTAATTGTCTTCCAAAAGGTCCATTTCCAGTAATGCCATTACATTGGGGGGTAGGATTTCACCATATGAAATTTGGGGAGACTTAAGCATTTAGTCTATAACACCAACTATATGTTGTCTACAAGAAACCCCCTTTAAATATAAAGACATATATGAATTTAAGGTAAATGGATTGAAAAAGCTATACCATGCTAACAACAATTAAAGCAGGAGTATCTATATTATATATATTTTGACATTTGGAAATCAATTAATGTAATCCATCACATCAAGAAGCTAGACGGAAAAATTACATAATCATATCAATATATGCAGAAAAAGCATTTGACACATTCCAATACCCATCCATGATAAAAACTGTCAGTTCACTAGGAATAGAGGGGAATTCCTCAACTTGATATAGAATATTTACAAAAACCTACAGATAATATCACACTTAATGGTGAGAAAATTGACAATTATCTGCTAAGAATAGAAATAAGGCAAGGATATCCCATCTTACCACTGCATTTCAATATCATACTGGGAGTTCTAGCTAATGTAATAAGTCAAGAAAATGAAATAAAAGATATACTGATAAGGAAGGAAGAAAAATTGTATTTATTTGCAGACGACATGATTGTCTATGCAGAAAATCTAAGAGAATTGACAAAAGAACTCCTAGAACTAATAGTATTTAATTATAGCAGGTTTTCAAGAAATAAGGTTAATACACAAAAGTCAATTGCTTTCCTATACACAAGCAATGAATTACTGGAATTTAAAATAAAAAACACATTCCCATTTACATTAGCACCCAAAAAGAGAGGAACATTTAATGTTATGAAATGAATTTATGTCTCTCCAAAATTTGTATCTTGAAGCCTTTAACCCCCAATGGTATCTGGAGGTAATTAAGGTTAGATGAGGTCATGAGAGTGTGGTCCTCATGACGGGATTAGTACTCTTAGGAAGACACCATAGAACTTTCTTTCTCTCTCAGTGATGTGATGGACACAGAAAGAAGACAGCTATCTGCAAGCCAGGGAGAAGATCCTAGCCAGACACCAAATCTGTGAGGACTGATATTGCTGTAAAAGAATTGTTAAAGGTGATTATGATGAGGACTCAGAAAGAGAAGGGAAAAGCTGTCGATAAAACATCCATCTTTTTAGAAAATACATAAATAATTATGCAGACAATGTTAGTAGAAATATGGACAATTTAGGTCATTCTAATGAGGTCCCAGATAGAAATTAGGAACATGTGATTGAACAATGGAGAAAAAAGCAATTCTTGTTATAAACTAGCAAATAATCTGGCTGAGTTGTTTGTTCTTGTGTTTTGCGGAAAGTAGAACTTGAGAGTGATTAAAATTGGATATTTAGCTGACAAGATTTCTAAGCAATGTGTTGTGTTCTAAGCATCTTGGTTCCTCCTGACTGCTTATAGTAAACTATGAGAAGAGAGAAATGAATTGAAGAAATAATTGTTAAACAAAAATGAGCTGAACTTAAAGATTTGGAAAATTGTCATCCTATCTATATTGAAAAAAATTAGAAAGTGTGTTTGTTCAGAAAGGAATAGCAAAGGCAGTGCTGAACCTTTGATAATGAGATTAATATGGGTGTGAATCATGGAGCTAAACAGTCACTCAAGCAGGAACACTGTCCAGTTTAAACTAAAGGGGATGTAAATGGGACAGAATGAAGGAAGGCTGTTGAACTTCTTAGATCCCACAGGACAGGATGATAAAGCTATTTGGCGGTGAACTTGTGCTATTCTCCAAAAAAGGGAAGGGTGGCACCAAAGGCAAATCAGAGATCATCAGGACTGTTGCCACAATTTCAAAAGGCAATACAGCATCCATCTGAATCCATGGGGGCTGGGCCACTCAGAACCCTGGGAGTGAGACTTCCACCCAGTAGAGCCCTGTACGTGGAAACCCCACTCTGCAGAGTCTGCCTTGGCTCTCTTTGGGAGCCCTTCCCATGCCACAGATCTGTCATGCAGAGGAGAGGGTGCACCCCACAAAAGTGGGAGTGACATTAACACCCCAGTGGAACTGGAAGGTAGAACATAAAACCAAAGAGGATTACTTGCTCCTTAAGATCTAATGGGATTTGTCCTGCTAGGTTTTGACTTTTCAATCTTATGCCTGTTCCACCATTGTATTCGAGAAACATATAACTTGTTTTCTTTCACGGGTTCACTGCTGGGGAGGAATTTGCCTGAGTATGAATCTCATCTCGAGTCTCACCCATATCTTATTTACATGTCATTTAGATGAGACTTTGAACTTTAGAGTTGATGCTGGAATGAATTTAGGCTTTTGAGACTATTAGGATGGAATGTATGCATTTTGTATATGAGAAGGAAATAAATTTTGAGGGACCAATGGAAGAATGCTATAGACTAAATATGTCCTGCTGAGATTCATATATTGAGGCTCCAAGCACCAATGTGATGGCTTTAAGAGGTAGAGCTTTGAGAGGTAATTAGGTTTTGATGAGGTCATGAGGGTGGAGTCCTCATGATGGAAATAGTGCCCTTATAAGAAGAGACCAGAGAATTTGATCTCTGTCTATTCGCAATCTGAGGACACAGCAAAGAAGACTGCCATTTGCAAGCAGGGAAGAGCACTCTCACCAGACACTGAATCTGCCAGTACCTTTGTCTTGGACCTCCTTGTCTTCAAAACTTTGAAAAATAACATTTGTTCTTTAGGCCACTCAATATAGGGTATTTTGTTTTAGCAGCCCCAACTAGACACTTAAGTGTAAATCTAACAAAATATGTACAAGCTTTATATGAGGAGAGCTACAAAACTCTGAAGAAAGAAATCAAAGGAGAACTAAGTAAATATTGAGATATTCCATATTCATGAATAGGAAGACCCAGTATAGTCAAGAAGTCAGTTATTCCAAACTTTATCTGTAGATCCCATAAAACCCCACTCAAAAACGCACCAAGCTATTTTGTGGATATCAACAAACTGATACTAAAGTTTTTAGTAAGAGACAAAACACACAGAATAGCCAACACAAAAAGGAGAAGAATGAAATTGGAGGACTGACACTACTCGACCTCAAGACTTACTCTAAAGGTATAAAAATCAAGAGTGTGTATATTAGCCTAAGAACAGACAAACAGATCAATGGAAGAGAATAGAAAGCCAGGAAATAGACCCACATAAATATAGTTAACTGATCTTTGACAAAGGAGTAAAAGTAATACAAGGGAGAAAAGATAGATTTTTCAACAAATCGTGCTGGAACAATTGGACATCCTCATGCAAATGAATGAATCTAGACCCAGAATTCACAATTTTCACAAAAAATAACTAAAGATGGATCACAGATATAAATGTAAAATACAAAACTATAACTAGAAAATAAATCCTGGAAAATAATATAGGAGAAAATCTACATGACCTTGGGTTTAGTGATGACTTTTTAGATACAACATCAAAGGTACAATCTATGAAAGAAAGCAATGATAAGCTGGACTCTTTAAAAATAAAAATGTGCTCTCTGCAAAAGGCACTGTCAACCGAATGAAAAGACAAGCCACATGCTGGGAGAAAATATTTGGAAAAGATACATCACATAAATTATTGTTATCCAAACTATTCAAAGAACTGTTAAAATGATTTTAAAAAATGAACAAATGGATTAACCAATGGCCCAAGACCTTAACAGACACCTCACCAAAGAAGATATATAGATGATAAATAAGCATATTAAAAGGCACTTCACATCATTTGTCTTCAGGGAAATGAAAATTAAAATTGCTACACAACTATTAGTAAGGTCAAAATCTGGAACACTGATAAATTCAAATACTGGAGAGAATGTGAAGCAACAGGTACTCTCATTCATTGCTGATGGGAATTCAAAATGCTACAGCCACACTGGAAAACAGTTTGACTGCTTCTTACAAAACTAAACATACTCTTACCATATGATCCAATAATCATGCTCCTTGATATTTACCCAAAGGGGTTGAAAAATCATGTCCACGGAAGTTGCACAGATGTTTATAGTCGCTTTATTCATGATTGTCAAAACTTGGAAGCAGCCAAGATGTCCTTCAGTAGGTGAATAGATAAACACACTGTGGTACCTGTGTGTTTTTAATCCACACTGTGGATTATTCAGCTCTAAAAAGAAATGAGCTATCAACCCAAAAAGACACGGAGGACACTTAAATGCACAAGGAAGAAGCCATTCTTAAAAGGCTATATGTTCTGTGATTCCAAATATATGACATTCTGGCAAAGAAAAACTATGGAGATAGTAAAAACATCAGTGGTTGCCAGGAGTTAGTGGGGAGGCAGGAATGAAGAGGCAGAGCACAGAAGGTTTTTAGAGCAGTGAAGTTATTCTGTATCATACTATAATGGGGGATACATGTCATTATGAATTTGTCCTAACCCACAGAATGTACAGCAAGGGTGAACCTTAATGTAAACAATGGACCTTGTTTGATAATGATGTGTCACTTGTTCATCGATTGTAACAAGTGTACCACTCTAATTGGGGATGTTGATAATGGAGGAAGGTATACATGTGTGGGGGCAGGGGTATATGGGAAATTTTAGTACCTTCTTCTCAATCTTGCTGTGAACCTAAAACTGCTCTAAAAAAATAAAGTTTATTCTTTAAAAAAATAGAGGGTGACCACCAAACATATCAAAGAGCAAATCAGTAGAACTTGCTAAACTAGAGACAAAACAGGATTTCTGTCTTGGTCCATTTATAGTTTTCAGTGGGGTTTAAACTTTAGCCCTTCCAACTACATTGAGTAATGCCGTATCTTTTAATAAACTTGGCATCTCTAAAATTTACTTTTCAAATAATACAGAGAAAAGACATAAACAAGTCAAATGTATTTCTCCTACAGAAGTCACAAATACAGTGTATCTAAGTTTAAACATGGCAAAACCAGGAAAGATTACTTTTTTCTTCAATGATGTTTCTATTTAGGCAGCATTTCTTTCAGGAAAACAATAAGTAATTATATTTAATACATTTTATTCTGAGTTGCAAATTATAATTTTGATTTATGTAGAATTACTCAAGAGGCAATTTGTATGCAAGATAAAATATGAAGAATAAGAATATTTTCCTCTTGGGACTTTCTGTGATATATCAAAATTGTATCACAATGATCTTTAGATAAATGAAAGAAATATAAAACAGCAGGTTTAAAAAATATATTTTGGTTTTGTTTTAAACAATGATTGTATCAGTTACAGATCAATGGAGAAAGAAAGAGTAAGGTGTATATAAAATAATTGACTTATTTTTAAATTTTCCTTTGTCATTAATCTTTCTAATGTTATTATGTAAATACCAATCAACACTATAAAGTGATCTTTGATTTCCTTTTATCTAGAAATACAATAGCCACTGCCTTTCTTTTTTGCAAAGAGTAAAATAAGCTACGGAAGACAGCTTTTTGTGGTTTATCACAGGCTAGGAGATTATCTGAATTTAAAAAACAAAACACCTGTAGGAAAAATTTTTTCTATAAGATGTGCCTGTGCAACAATGAAATTGCCAGGATCATCTTTGTCATTACACATGAAAATAAACATCTATGAATACATATACCCAATAAGATTTTGACCAAAAGAAAGATGAAAATGGCTCAGCTATAGATATCCATTACAAGTGAGATGAGGAAAATATAGGAATGAAAATTACATTTAGATTTTATCAGAGTCTGAATTTCTTTACAGCTTTCTACAATAAAATTCTGTTGTACTTTAAGAACATTTCCTTTCTTTTCTTTTCTTTTTTTAAATCATTTCCCTTTCATTTGGTAAAAACACCTTGCCTTTCTTTTGGAAGATAACTCTTTCCTCAATCTTCTTTTTTTTTAACTGAAGTATAGTTGAATTACCATGTTGTGTTAATTTCTGCTGTACAGTAAAGTGATTCATTTATACATATATATATACATATTCTTTTTCATAATCTTTTCCATTATGGCTTATCACAGGATATTGAATATGGTTCCTTGTGCTATACAGTAGGACCTTAACTATTATCTATATACAATCGTTTGCATCTGCTAACCCCAAACTCCCACTCCATATCTCCCTTACCCCCTCCCCCTTAGCAACCACAAGTCTGTTTTCTAAGGAACATTTCTTTTCTTATCCCAGGTTTTGTTGTTAATACACGATTTAGAATGGTGAAAGTATATTTCTGGGTGTGGGTTTTTTTGTTTTTTTTTTTTTTGAGAGACAGCTGTTGAGTTAGAGTGAACTATGTTTAAATCCCTGCTTCACCACTTTCTAAGTCATTGGGAATGTTATTTTAAAATTCCCAAACAATTTTGGGAATGTTATTTAAGCTTTTTGAGCTTTAGTTCCCTCACTGTGAATAACAGAATCTACTTTGCAGAGTTGTTGCGACAATGAAATGTGGTAAATAAATTTTATTCACACACTTAGATGTTACACAGTCATAAAGAGGTACCATCAGTTGCCTTAAATTCTTTTTGGCTGAAACTCATATAAAAGGTATTGAAGTAAATAACTTGATTTAGAAGTTTTTTTTTTTCTCTCTCTCAAGGAAATCTAAATTTCTTAGATAGCTATAATACTTGATTCTTTCTTAATGATTTTTTTCACAGAATGTATAACTTTTGACAGGAAATTAGTTTTAAAGCCTATAGTCGCCAACACACCTAGCAACCTATAATTTCCACATTTAACTTCATGAAGTATATGTTATTCATAGCACTTTCCTTTGGAATCTAGAGCAATAGGTATATGCCTCCCAATAATGTCAAATTTAGTCCATTGTCTCAGCAGATTTCACCTATATTTCAAACAGTATACAGTTCATAATTTAAACAGGCATAATAGATAAAATAAAATAATAAATAAGAAAATGGAAAATAGTCCAAATATAACAATAATGACATTCAGAATATTCACTTCTTGTATCAAAAGAAGATTGGGATAAATCACAAATCTAACAATATAGTGACACCTTGAAGAGCCACTTTTAGAAAAATATTGAGTAGAATAAAATATGGGTTTGTGATATATTTTTAAATAGCAAGAAAAACATAAGTAAAAATTATGATGCCTAAAAGGGGGTGTAAATAAAGAAACTCCATTCAAGAGGACTAATTTAGTGGCACAAAGGTAAAAGCTACAGTAAATATTTTTTAAAAATTGAGTATATATTTCTGAAATAAAACAGCAACAACATATATACAAGGAAAAATGGATAAAAATGCATGGAAAAAACAATGGAAGCAAAATTTCAATGAGATATATTTATGTAGAACTAATGAGCTAAAAAATATACTAAGATAAAGAGGACAACTAATAAATAGGTAACACAGATTTGTGTTGTGTACTAAACAGAAAAATAACCTATATTTCCTATAAAATATATCTATATATTTTATTGAAATGATGCAATAAGCTGTCATTATAGGCTGTCATTAGATTTTTTTAAATAAGAACTTTACACATAACCTTTTTAGATTGAAAACTATAAACAAACAAAATATAATCAAATTATTTATATATTTGGGCTTTTCAGTGTACCCTTTTAATTATAATAGCCTCAGGAAAGAAATCATAATATATCAACAAAACGTATTTGTAAATAAGAAAATTGAAAACAGGGGTTGGTTGGTTAATCCAATACACATTCATTCACCATTCTTTTGATATACTGCCAATGGTTATTTTGTTGTTATAATTTTAAGTATGGAGCAGTAATTAGGGTCCCCCTCACATAACCTCTCTTATCTAAATATTATCCATAGTACAATTTCTACAACTTCCTGTCTCATTTTTTTTAAAACTGGAGCAATAATTTATATATCCTTGTGAATTAGTCTGAATATGAAAACTTTTAAAATTGTTATGATTTGTTCTCCAGTCTTTTAAGGTTGTCTTAACTGCACCTAATTATATAGCAGTTATTTTTAGCATCTCTCTGGCATTAAGTCTTACCAAAGCATTCAACTTAGTTTCTATAGAAACACTTCTTTTTTTTGCACTCATATTTCCCAATTTTGCATGATATTATTTATGTATATAACTTCAGTAACAAATATGGGTAGTATAAATAAGTTTGGCAATAAACTCAACACACTCTATATAAACGTAATTTAACTGCCAATCTGCTCTCAACTGCTTCTATAGTACTTTTAGAGGGACCCAGAAAATCTTGATTATTTATCCTGTATCACAGGAAGAGTGTTTAGGATTCCATTAGGTTGCTGTTCGCTCCATCCACTTAGACTGTCTCCTCACTCATATCAGTGACCTACCTTTACCAGTTAAGAATTCATTTAGCTACAAACAACAGATAGCTACACTAATTGTGCTTCAAGCAAGAAGAGGTTTTCTTATGTAACAAGAAGTCTGTGGTTAGGCAGTCCAGGACCTTTGCAATTCAGAAAAAATGTCATCAAGGGCCCAGTCTCTCTATTTCATGTTTTACCATCCTCAACATGTGTTTTTTGTCCTTGTGTTTTCAATGTAATTAATGCACCTACAAAGAGGAAGAAAGGTGAAGGGCAAAGGGAAAAATGTCAATGAAACAACTGAGAGACTGAATACACAAGTGAAGAATGGCCAGACCATATATAAAAATAAGACTCTGACCCCAAATCGTCAGCAACCAGCCTGGAAAGCCAACTCATTATCTACAGTAACCATTCTAGGAAGTCAGTCTACTCTCTCTAGCAACATATTTAGGAAGCCAAACAATGAGCCCTGAAACACTCTGACCCAAGTGGTCAGACTTGGTTAATGGCTGACAACCACTCTAATTTTTGCTCCCTTTTCTAACTGGAGGAAGTTAAATATGTACCCTTAACCAATAACATAGGATGCCCCACTTTTAGTTAGCCTGCCTTCTGCTTCCCCCATGCCAACAGCCTCCTATCAGAGCGTACCTGAAGTCTTCCCTTTTTACCACTATAAAGCTTTCCCACTCCTGTGCTTATCTTTGAGTCTCTGCTAAATACAAGTGATGCTGCCTGACTTGCTATAGCAAGCTCTGAGTAAATAGCCTTTGCTTGTTCTCATTTGGGTGGTCTTTGTTTATTTCCACATAGCCATTGATCTTGTCCCTTTCAAAAGAATTACAAAAGACATTCCTAAACTTCTTATTCTTACATTTTATTATCTGAAAAAGAAGGAATCTGAAAAGGTGAATATTTTAGGTTTCTAGGTATCATTAAAGTAAGGTAAAAGTGAGTTTTAAATAGCTTTGAGTAGACATTCTGCAGTATCTGCCACACTACTTAACATTTAGTATCTATGTGGAACAAAGGACAATTTTACAAAGTTTCCGTTCTCCTGGATTACAACCTAAAATATATATTTTTCTTGGGAAAATTCTTAATTAATTAATTAATTAATCTGAGGTTTCTGACCAGGTAATTTTTAAATGTCTATAGATAAGAACTCTTTTAAATTATAATCATAATAACACTATCACATATAAAAACAAATAATAAAAATTACTATTCTGTCAGTTCAAATTCCCCCACCAATTCATATTCTATAGATTATTCATATAAGAATTGAAATAATTGTTATACTTTTAAATTTTATTTCATCTCTCTTATGTTTTTCTCCTTTAATTTATACATTCCTCTTTTTTTTTCCCAGGATTAATCATATTAAATATCCTTAAGGCATATTAACGATCCTGGAAAGGGCTGGCGGCACAGTGATCTGTTGATTCTCAGGGAGCAGGTAACCATCAGTTAATATGTGTTTCCATAGTCAATAAGGCCACCAAATGGCAAAAAGCATTGAATATATTGTGTTGAAATAAATTTCTAGACCCAAGATGGAGCCACTCCTGCCTGGAATGCAATGTCAGCCAACCAAACTTTTGTACTCCTATAAACACTACACTTGACCGGAAAAGCAGTTGATCAGAAATGTGGTGCAGTTGACCCTTGAACAATGTGGTTTTAAACTGTGTGGGTCCACTTATATGTGGATTTTTTTCAATAAACATGTACTACAGTACTACATGGTCCCAGGTTGGTTGAATTTTCCAATGTGAAACTGTGGATACGGACAGTAAAGTTATATTTGGATTGCGCCCCTAACCCCTGCTCTGTTCAAGGATCAACTGTATGTCCAATAAGCCAATCACAAAATGCCAAGCCAGCTCTGGGCTCATACATATTTTCTTGTTCCTTCATCTTTCTAAATAAGTCAGATACGCAACCCCAGCCAATCATGCCCTATTTTTATGTTGCCACTTCTAACACTGTTAGAAAACTCTTGCCCAAAATGACTCAGGAAGAGTGCACCACTGCTTGTGAGGAACTACACTCCCCCAGTCTGTGAACCTTTTCCCTAGAATAAAGGACATCAAGCTTGTTACTAACTTGTTTTAGTTTTGTCATTTGACATTTTGTTGAGTCTTCATTGTTCTTAATGCTGTAAGAGTATGTGGAAATCAAAGGGGCTGCAGCAGAGGACTAGCAGCATGCCTGCTTCTAAACAGCCAACCCAAGGGGATACATTTAAAGTGCTTCTTCCTTCCCCCTTTGTACAAAAAACAGTGGTTAGAATACTCCAACAACCATACCTAAACTACGAGCTAACGAGTTAATTCATTTAAAGCATCCAAACTGCCAGAAATAGAGGCATCAGTGAGAATATATAATACAGTCATAAGAAAGAAAACTTGCTGACAGAGGTAGATGAAGACTGAAATAGAAAAATAATAAAGGACTCTTGAGGAGCTACAATCATAATTTCCCAAATAAAGAATTCAGTAAACAAATAGAAGATGATGGCCAGTGCTGAGACCCCATAATTGGCAGAATTATTTTAAAGTTTAAATCAACATTAATGAGGTATAATTTACTTTACAAGAAAAAACACAGATATTAAGAGTTCAGTTCATTTTAGCAATTGTGTATAAACCTGTGTACTCACTACCCAAAACAGGCTACAGACTATTTCTATCTGACTTCAAACGTTCAGCAGTGCTCTTTTGCTGTCAATCCTCTCAACTCTTGGTGCTAGCAACAACTGACCTATTTTCTTTCAATATAGATTAAATTTTGCCCATTTTAAAATGGAATCATACATACAGCTTGCACTGTTTTGTGTCTGGTTCCTGTTTTTGTCTGTGTACTGTTTTTGAGATTCATCCATGTTATTGAATGTATGAGTGTTCCTTTTAATTTTCAAGTGCATTCAATTGAACGGATATATGGCAATTTGTTGATTTATTCTCCTGTTGATTGATTTTTTGTTTTTTTTTGTTGTTGTTGGCTACTATAAATACAGCTGCTATGAACATTTTTCTACAACTCTTTTGGTGGATGTGTTTCCCCATTTCTCTTGTGTAAATACCTAGGAGTGGAAATGCTGAATGGTACAGCTAGTATAGTCTTAGCTTTATAAGAAACTGTCGAACTATTTTCCAAGATGACTACAATTTTTTATTACTACAACATATGAGAATTCCAGTAACTCCACAACCTAACAAACACTTGATAAAATTAGTGTTACTATTTTAATCAGTCTAGTGAGTATGTAATTGATATTTTAATTTGAATTTTTCTGATGTTTAATGATTTGATTACATTTCATGTGTTTATTGGCCATTTGTACATCTTCTATGATGCATTTAAATACTTCACCAGTTTTTTATTGGGTGGTATGTCTTTCATTGTAAGAGTTCTTCATATAGTCTAATTTATTTTACAGATATACATATTGTGAGTATTTTCTTCCAATCCATTGCTTTTGTTTTCATTTTAACAGTGTCTAATGAAGAACAAAACTTATTTTTTACTAAGTACAATTTATAAATTTTTACTTTAAATTAATTTTTTACTTTATGTGTCCTATCTAGGAAATCATTGCCTATGCCAAGATCATGAAAGCTTCTTTTATTTTCATATTGTTTCTGCGAGACCTATGGGGAGACGCAGATCTCAGCAGCATCTTCAGCTACTCAGACGTCTGTTGTACATTGCTTTTGTAGGTTAATGTTTTATCCTCCTATCTCATTCAAATTCTTTATATTTTGAGGGAGTTTTTAAAAAAACATTGATTCTCTTGTGTTTTACATACATAATATAAAATCACTACATATAGAGATAGTTTAAATTCTTCCTTTCTAATTCTTAAGCTTCCAGTTATTTTCTATTATCTAATTGCATTTCCTTATGCCTCAAACACAATGATAAATAGTATTGGAAATAATGAGATTTTTTACCTTGTTTCTATCCAAGAGTGGAAATGACTCTGGTGTTTTCCATTAATTAAGACACTTGTTTGAGAGAGAAAATATATATTTATATTACCACATTAAAAAAAAAAGTGTGCACTGATTTTTTTCTTAAAGGTTTTCATCAGTAATCAGTGTTAGAACTTAGGAGTTCTGTTTCCAGTGACAATTGAGAGAAAAAAGGGTTTACCTTTCCAGTTTATACAATAAAAACATGCAGTAAATAAATTAATGCTCTACAGACATTGGGCAATAAGCAGTGCAGGACAGTGATCACTGGGAGAAGACAAACAAATGAGATTAGCCTTATCATTGACCCAGTTTCCAGGTGGAAGCACATTGAGAGCAGTCCCATAGACAACACACTGGTCTCCCTGAGTTGAAGAGACATAGTTGAGCAATCAAGGACAGCAAACCAGGTTGAAATGACAATGAAGATTACCAAGGGAGCTGCACAGAAAAGGGTTGCAGAAGATTCCCTTGAGTGTGCAGTTTATCACTTATTAGTGCAAAACAGGTTTTTAAATTACTAGAGAACAGAGAGAGAATGACAAGAAATTAGCAGGGAGAACAACTCCTAAAGCACACACATGTTTGGGAATAGTTCCTGCTCCTCAAAGAAAGGAGAAACCTCTTCATACACACATCAGATAGAGTTATCTGAAGAATATTGCATCAGCAATGATGCCAAACTAGTACTAAAGTCTGTTCTGGCTTCACATAACAAAGCTTACAAGAGAGTCCCAAAATGATTAAACTATTTTCAAGTAACTTAACTTCATATCAGAACAAATCCCAAAATTATTGAAATGAATTTTAAAATAAAGCATAAGCACTCAGCAATGTAAAATTCACAATGTTTGGCGTCAGATAACAAAATTCTCAGGCATGGAAAGAAGAAGGAAAATTTGACTAGTAACTTTGAGAAATGTCAGTAATAGAATTAAACTTAAAAACATGATAAAATTAATACTGGAGAACATGTAATAAGTATTATTGACATATTTTATATGCTTAGGAAGTTCAAGGAAAGAATAAGCACATAAAAGACACGTGGAAGATGTAAAAAAACACAGAATGAACTTCTGGAAATAAAAAAAATTAAACTGTTGGAGATGAAAAATACACTGGTTGAGATGAAAGGCAGATTACAAATACTAAATTCTGGAGATGGTTCGGAGAAAAGGTAGCCTTTCTACACTGTTGGTGGGAAAGTAAATTGGTACAGCCACTATGGAGAACAACTGCCATATGACCCAGCAATCCCATTCCTGGGCATACACTTGAAGAAAACCATAATTCAAAAAGATATATGCACCCCAATGCTCATTGCAGCACTATTTACAATAGCCAGGGCATGGAATAACCTAAA
Organism: Physeter macrocephalus; assembly: GCF_002837175.3. Lineage (NCBI taxonomy): Eukaryota > Metazoa > Chordata > Mammalia > Artiodactyla > Physeteridae > Physeter > Physeter macrocephalus. The sequence goes on along the minus strand of NC_041234.1, from coordinate 69,008,015 downwards.
AATGTCCATCAACAGAGGAATGGATAAAGAAGATGTGGTACATATATATAATGGAATATTACTCAACCATAAAAAAGAACAAAACAATGCCATTTGCAGCAACATGGATAGACCTAGAGATTGTCATACTGAATGAAGTAGGTCAGACACAGAAAGACAAATATCATATGATACCGCTTATATGTGGAATCTAAAAAAAAGGGTACAAATGAACTTATTTACAAAACAGAACTAGAGTCACGGAAGTAGAAAACAAACTTATGGTTACCAGGAGATAAGGGGGAGAGGGATAAATTGGGAGATTGGAATTGACATATACACACTACTATTTATAAAATGGATAACTAATAAGAACCTACTGTATAGCACGAGGAACTCTACTCAATCTCTGTAATGGCCTGTATGGAAAAGAATCTTAAAACAAAAAAAGAGTAGGTATATGTATACGCATAACTGATTCACATTGTTGTACAGCTGAAAATAACACAACATTGTAGATCAACTATACTCAAATAAAAATTTTTAAAAAGGAAAGCAATTATAATAAGAAAGCATAAGAAAATAATGTAAATTACTATTTACAGTAAAAAATAGAATGTGGAGCAGAAAAAAAAATAAAATTAGGCAATTTGAGCTCTTCACAGATATAAAGTTAAGAAATTTATTTTGTTTTGTTTATAGAGAAAAACTGCACATAAACTATGTTTACTATTCTTGAAAGAAATGTCTCTTCTAGGGGATTTATTTTCCTATGAAAATTGAATTGAAGATAACTAATGAATAATTGTTAACTAAATCAATTTTAGGAGTTTACATTTCACTAATAAATTAGGTCATTATTATGTTTTTGTGAGGATTTTCCAATTCTTATTTCTCTGTGTTATAATTTTTGGCAATTTTAAATAGCATAGAATATAGAATGTAAACTTTAGGAAGTATCCTAGATAACTTAATCCAATAAAAATTTGGAAAACGCCAAAAAAAAAAAAGGAGAATAGACAATGCAAAAGAAGAGATTAGTGAATTTGAAAGTGTTACAGCAGGCAGGTTGCTAGATATGAGTAGAGAAATGGGGTCAGGGTCCAGGTGGCAGGAAATCATGCATCTTGTACACAGTGGGGGTCCATGGGCAGACAAAATCAGAAACCTCCAGACTGACAGGAAATGGCACATTTTGGGTGATGTGTCCTGGAGGCAGACAAAAGAAGGTGGGAAAAGGCGGGAATCTCCTTCATCCAAATGTAACATGTTGCTCATTATGCCCTTATTACAACAAACTGAGCCTTGCAGCTAAGAAGTACCCATCGTCCACTGACACCATGACACTTCTGATCTAAGCTAAATAAGGACAAAAATCCTTCCTCCCCTCGGGAAGATGGAGCTGGGGTGAAAATCAGGGAATATGACCCCCAAACTCCTTCCCCAGTGAATATTCCACACCATGTGGTTTGAACTCACGGTGGTAGGACAAAGTCTGGGCTGCCATTGTTCACTGCCCATCTCCTGGTATTTGGCTGGTCCCCTCCAAGGTCTACCTTGACACCCCCCACCCCACCCTGTTGGGATGGGACAGGCCACTCATGTTGGGTGGGTTGTGCACATGGCTGTGTGCTGGGGATACATGCCTAGGCAATGACCTGCATTTGCTGTGCTTGCTTCCTCCAGGGTCACAGGATTGGGAGTGTCCTTCCAGGGTCACAAGACCCTCTGTCTCCCAAGTGCAGACGTGGTGCCTCTGCCTCAGGCTCCATATCTGCCCCTGCAACCATCCCCACTTCCCGCTGCCTGGAGCACATGTAGGAAGGGGTGAGAGGGAGGATGGCACCAAGGACCTGGGGGGCGCCACTCACAAAAAGGAAAGGAAAAGAGGTTTTTTTCACAAACCAACTCCCTTAATGGCCATGCCTGTGTTCAGAAACTTACCACCTTTTTAGAGAAAAAAAAGGCTGGAACCTAAATAGGTCCTGGAACCATGAGGATGTCCATTGCAGGGGAACATAATCCAGAACACAGGGATTAATCTATAGAATCTATAGAGAAGCCTTCAGGAAGTCACTCATCCTGGGTACTGCAGATGCCAGGATAGGACACAGGTCCCAGGATGCTGGAGCCATCAGGACTGTCACATGGGGGAGTAGCTAACTACTATTATGGATAAGGTCAGCAGGACTAAGTGGATGGAAACACCTAGAACCAGTTCTGTCTTAGAGAGCCCCCAAGGGACCTCCTAATGCTAATGATCCTCTCTGTTACAGGAGCATCCTCTCCCTGAAGGAATGATGGGAGACACCTCCTCCATCCCCAAGGACTCACACCTCAGGTGCATTTTGATTCACTGGGACAAGTTTTCTCTAGATTCTTTAAAATGAAAAAAGCTCATTTGTTTTGTAATGAAGCCTGGCCCCAATATAAACTTGAGGACAATGAGGCCTGGTCAGAAAATGGGAGCCTCAACTATAATACCATCCTACAGTTAGACATCTTTTGCAAAAGACAAGGGAAATGGACAGAAGTCCCTTATGTTCAGGCTTCTATGGCTCTAAGAGAGAACCTAAGAGCTATGGAAGTCCTATGTTAGGGAACCTTGCTGGCTGGGACCCATTAAGCCTACACAAAAGCCCTCTCTAGTGGCACCCCTGGAGCAACAGGAGCCCTAGACAGAAGATCCAAGCCCTAACACTCTTTCACCATCTTCAGCTTCTCCCCCACCCTATAAGCCTCTTTACCCTTCAGTACCAGAAATGCAGCCAGAAACTCTTTGCACCCTTAAGGGAGTAGTAAGTAGGCCTCAAGGAATTACCTGAGTCCACATCCCTTTTTCTTTGTCTGATCTTAACCAGTGCTGCACCCTCTTAGGCAGATTCTTGGAGGACCTAGCCAGTTCATCAAAGAATTCCAAGTGCTGACCCTCTCTTTTGACCTTACCTGGAAGGACATAAATATCCTTTCCCACTGCTGCACTGAGGAAAAGGCCCATATTTGGGCATAAGCTTAAACATATGCTGATGGATTACACATTACCTAACCACATCGATACCCTGTGAGCCTAATGGCTGTGCCTCTAATGGATCCCAATTGGGACTATCAACCAGCCCAGCCTGGTATCACTAGAAGGGATCACATGGTCTTTTGCCTCATTGATGGGATGAAATAATTCATAATTAAACCTGTTATCTATGATAAGGTTAAAGAGATTATCCAAGGCCAAGATGAAAATCCAGCCCTATTTCAGACCTGATTGGAAAATGCCCTCAGAAAGTATACAAATGTAGACCCAACTACTTTTGTATTTGTGACCCAATTCATTAGCCAATCAGCCCCTGATATCCTTCAAAAGCTCCAAAAGCTTGCCATGGGGCCCCAAACCCCTCTCAACCTTTTTATTGACACAGCCTTCAGTGTCTTTAACAATAGAGACTAGGTTGAGAAGGAAAGGAAAGAACAGCATGACTTAAGGAAGGAATGACGGCAAGCCAGGCTTATGGCAGCTGTCATAACAAGACCTAATCCACCTCCTGGTCACACCAAAAGTACTCCCAGAAGACCTCCACCAGGGAAGGGAGGCTGTTTTAGCTGTGGGGGCCCCGAACATGAGCAAGGAGTGCCAGGAAACAGGTACCACCCTACACCCAAAATGCCATGCCCACTCTGCAAGAAGATGGGTCACTGGAAGAGAGAATTCCCCCAGCTCCAAAGGGAGCAAGGAAATTCCCCCACACCCATCATGGCAATGTTTGATTGACTGGACCCATGACTTCCCAAGGTTCCCAAGACAGTCATCATCACATGGGAGGAACTGTGGGTGACCAATGACATGGCAGGTAAGCTTGTCCAGTTTCTAGTGGACATAGGAGCTACTTACTCTGTCCTGACTTTTCATGCTGGGCCACTTGCCACTGAAACCTGCTCTGTTGTTGGGGTCAAAGGAAAACCAAAACTAAAACATTTCACCACCCCTCTATCTTGCACCTGGGGAAAGACTCTTGTAACTCACAAGTTTCTTGTCATGCCTGAATGCCCCAGCTCATTATTGGGAAGAGATTTTCTCTCAAACTTGGGGGCAACTCTTACTCTTCCTGAAAACCAAAGCCAAGGAATGTTTTTGGCTGGACTATGTATTATACAAGACACAGACAATCCAACCCAAAATATTCCCACAGAATTTGAAAAACTTATAGATCCATAGGTCTGAGACCAGTGAATCTCAGGGAAGGCAAAGTTTGTCACTCCTGTAAAAATAAACTTAAAGGAAACTAATAACATCCCTTTCAGGCGCCAATACCCCATAAAACCAGAGGCTCGATGAGGCCTCCAACCTCTAAACTCAAAATTCATTAAATATGGGCTTTTGGTGCCAGGTCAATCTCCCTGTAATACTCCAATCCTACCTGTCCTCAAACCAAATGGGAAATATAGAATGGTCCAAGAGCTCCTAGCTGGCTCACCAAGATGTTCCAGGTGAATTTAAGGTTCTTGCCTCAAAGTGGAAAGAATTTGGAGACGAGACAGGGGGGTTAAGAAAGTAAAGTGAGAATTCATTAAAGAAAGAATACGCTCTCAGAGGCAGAGCAGGTGGACATGTGAGTAGCTGCTGCCTTGGGTTTCTTTGGCAAGCCGGTTATGGGGGGCATACAAATGAAGGGCTGGAATATTCACTGGGGAAGGAGGAGTTTGGTTGTTGTATTCCCTGATTTTCATCCTAGCTCCATCTTCCCAAGGGGAGGAGGGATTTTTGCCCTTATTTAGCTTAGATAAGAAGTGTCATGGTGTCGGTGAATGATGGGTACTTCTTAGCTGCAAGGCTCATTTTATTGTAATGAGAGCATAATGAGCAACAGGTTACATTTGGACGCAGGAGATTCCCGTCTTTCCCCCACCTTCTTTTGTCTGCCTCCAGGACCCTTATCACCCAAAATGTGTCATTTCCTGTCAGTCTGGAGGTTCCTGATTTTCTTTGTCTGCCCATGGACCCCCATTGTTTACAAGATGCATGATTTCCTTCTACCTGGTCCCTGCTCCCATTTCTTTGTTCATATCTACCTACCTGCCTGCTGTAACAAAGGTATATCAATAAAGCTATCTAAACTGAAAACAGAGGGAAAAAATATTTGTGTAATTTGAATTTCAGCAGGGAAGAAGAAAGAACATCTTTGAAGAAATAATCATGAAAATTTTCCCAAATTTGATGAAAATTTTGAAGCAGGTTTTCTCAACAGCAGTGCTGTTGAAGTTTCATGTAAGATAATTCTTTGGTATGGGAGACTATTCTTTCCATTTTAGGGTGTTTGGCATCATCCTAGTAGATATCAGTAGCACCCCCACTTATTTAACAACGAAAAATGTCTGCAGACATTGCCAAATGAACCCTGTGGGGTAAAGTTATCCCTGGCTCAGATATCCAGAATATATAAAGAACTCCTGCAACTCAATATCAAAGACACACACACAGAGACACACACAATCTGATTAAAATATGGGAAAATGGCTTGAATAGACATTTATCCAGAGAAGATATGCAAAAGACTAATAAGCACATGAAAAGATGCTTAACATCTTTAACCATTAGGAAAATGCAAATCAAAACTTCTAAGAGCTATCACTTCACACTCATGAGGAAGACTAGTAATGAAAAATTACAAAATAACAAATGCTGGCATGGATATGGAGAAATTGGAACACTTGTGCTTGAAGAACAATAAAATTCACTCAATCTACACAACAGGGAAAAATACATTGAAAAAATGGACAGATCCTCAGGAATCTGTGAGAAAAAAAACAAAAGATAAAAACTTCTCAGTAGAATTCTAGGAGGGGAGAGACAGAGTGAAGGTGAACAAGTATTTGAAGGAATAATGGCTGAAAACTTCTGAAATTTGGCAAAAGATAAAAACCTACTACCCCAAGAAGCCAACTGAACCCCAAACACGGTGACCCCAAAGAAATCCATGCCACGACACATCACCATTGAGCATTTGAAAACTGAAGATGGAGGATAAATCTCTAAAGTAGCCAGAGAATAACATGTAGGGGAACAACAAATCAAATGAAAGCATATTATTTATCTTAAGCAATGGAGACCAGAAGCAAGTGGCACAATATTTTTCAAGTGCTGTAAGGAAAGAACTGTCATTCATGAATTCTATAGCTGGTCAAATTTTCTGTTAGGAAAGAAGGGGTTATTAAAACGTTTTTAGATAAAAGAGCACTAAAAGAATTTGTCATTAGCAGAACTACCATATGAGGGGAAAAAAACGGAGCTGGAGGAATCAGACTCCCTGACTTCAGACTATACTACAATGCTACAGTAATCAAGACAATATGGTACTAGCACAAAAACAGAAATATAGATCAGTGGAACAGGATAGAAAGCCCAGAGATAAACCCACACACATATAGTCACCTTATTTTTGATAAAAGAGGCAAGAATATACGATGGAGAAAAGACAGCCTCTTCAATAAGTGGTGCTGGGAAAACTTGACAGTTACATGTAAAAGAATGAAATTAGAACACTCCCTAGCACCATACACAAAAATAAACACACACACACACACACACAAAAGAACTACCATAATCCAGGGAAATAACGAATAAAATGAACTCAGAACAAGAAGAATGCACAAAATTATATGCATAATATACATATTAAAATAGTACATAAAATAAATATGTGTGGATGTCCATGAAATTGAAAACAGAAAAACAATTTTTAAAAATTGTAATGTAAAATTTGAAAAGATCAATAAAATTAGCAGACCTCTAATGAGGCTGACAAAGAAAAAAGACAGAAGATCAAAATTATTAATATCACAAATGAAACAGAGTATCACTACAGACTCTGCAAACATCTTAAGACTAACAAAGGAATTGTATAAAGAATGATTCACACAAAAGTTTGACAACTTAGATGAAATGTACCAATTCCTCAGAAGGCACAAATTACCACTACTCATCTAGTATGAAATAGATATCCTATAACTATTAAAGTAATTTAATTCAAAATTAAACAGTCTCCCAAAAAGAAATCTGCAGGCCCAAATGACTTCTCTGGCAAATTCTACTAAATATTTAATGAAGAATTAATATAAACTCTACTGAGTATTTTCTACCTCTATCTCTCATGAATATAAAGCAAAAATTGTTAATAAAATAATAACAAATTGAATTCAACAGTATATAAAAAGAATTATAACATATGAACAAAAGGAATACTCCAGGGATAAAGGCTGGTTCAGTATTTGAAAAGCAATCAATGTCATCTACCATGCTAATAAGTTAGGGGAAAAGTACATAATACTATCAGTTGATGCAAAAAAAATTGACAAAAATCTAAATCCCACTCATGATAAAAAACTTTCAAGAAGTTGGAATAGCTGGAAAACTGCCTCTATATGATAAACATCAGCTACAGAAATCCTACAACTAACTTCATTAAAAATATATATATTTGAAAAATCCAACACCTGTTCATTATAACAGCTTTCAGAAAAATAGTAATAGAGAGATCTTGATAAAGGACATCTACAAGGAACATACAACTAACTTTATACTTAATGGTTAAATACTATATGCTTTGCCCTTAAGATCAGGAACAAGGAAAGGATGTCCACCCTTACCACTCTTACTCAACATAGTACTGAATGTTCCAGCAGTTGCAGTAGGCAAGAAAATGAAATAAAAATTATACAGTTTGGAAGGAAAGAGATAAAACTGTCAGTATTTCCTGATGACATGATAGTATACACAGAAAATCCCAAACAATCTACTAAAACCACCTAAAACTTATTAGTGAGTTTAGCAAGGTTGCAAGATATAAAATCAAAATTTAAAATAAATTGCATTTCTGTGTACTAACAATGAACATTTGGGAAATAATATTAAAGCCAAAATATTATTTTTAATCATTCCAAAGAAAATTTGATGCTTAAGTATATACTTCAAAAAACAATACACAGGTTTTGAAATTAAGAAAAAAACACTTTAATGAAAGAAGTCAAAGAAGGATTAAATAAATGCAAAGACATACCATATCCATAAATTGGAAGACTCAACATAGTCACAAAGTCAATTGTCCCCAGATGGGTTTGTAGGTTTAATGCAATTCTTATCAAGATCAGAGCAAGGATTTTTGGAGATGTAAACAAGCTTATTCTAAAATATATATAGAAAGGCACAGGGCCTAGAAAAGGTAAAATAATTTTGAAAAGAAAAATGAAGTGGGAGGTATTATCCACTCTATATTAAGGCCTATTATGTAGTTACAGTGATCAAGTGCAGGATTGGTATGGAGGGATGGACAAAAGATTAATGGAACAGAAAAGTAACTCAGAAATAGACCCATTCAAATATGCCCAAATGACATTTGACGAGAATGAAAGAATGAAGAAACGATTCAATGCAGAAAAATAATGTTTTCTACGAATGGTCATGGAGCAATTAAAAAATTCAAAATGGATTACAGACTTAGATGGAAAAAGGAAAACTATAAAATGTTTTAAAGATTATGGGAGAAAATCTTCATGATTCAGAGCTAAGCAAAAAGTTTTTAGACTTGACACCAAAAGCATGATCCATAAAAAGATAAGTTGAGGGCCTCCCTGGTGGCGCAGTCGTTGAGAGTCCACCTGCCAATGCAGGGGACACAGGTTCGTGTCCCGGTCCAGGAGGATCTCACTTGCCGTGGAGCAGCTGGGCCCATGAGCCATGGCCGCTGAGCCTGCACGTCTGGAGCCTGTGCTCCACAGCAGGAGAGGCCACAACAGTAAGAGGCCCGTGTACTGCAAAAAAAATAATAATAATAATAAGTTGATTAATTGGACTTCATCATTTTTTTAAACATATATTTAAACATATTTTATTAAAAACATTTTTCCTTTGTGAAAGACGATGTGAAGAGGATAAAAAGACAAGTCACAGGTTTGGGGAAAGCATTTGCAATCTATATATCCTACAAAGGAGTTATGCTTAGACTACATAAAGAATTCTTGAAACTAAACATTTATAAGAACTGTATTAAAAATAAGTGAAATACATGAACAGACATTTCACTGAAAAGCATATGTAGATGTAATATAAGCCCATTAAAATATGTTCCACAACATTAACCATCAGGGAAATGCAAATCAAAAACTACAATAAAATATCACTACACATTTATTAGAATAGCTAAAATAAAAAATAGTGACAACACCAAATTCTGACACATCCAGATCCAGAGAAACAGGGGCTTACATACATTGCTAATATGAAATGATAGATCCATCTAAGAAAAATTTGGCAGTTTCTAATAAAACTAAACATGCAATTACCATATGATCCAGAAATTCACTCTTGGGCATTTATCCAAAGAAATGACAACTCATGTTCACACAAAAGCCTGTACATAAATGTTCATAACAGCTTTATTTGTAAGAGCCAAAATTTTCAGAACTCATTAAACTGGTGAATGGTTAAACAAGATGTGGTGCATGCATAACATGGAATACTACCTCAGCAATTAAACTATTGATACATACAAATAACTACTTAGCAATTTAAAAAAGTAAACATACTAATTCAACTTTGTTGAATTGCCATGGAGTTATGTGGAGTGAAAAAATCAATCCCAAAAGGTTACATACGATATTGTTTCACTTATATACATTTTTTAATAACAAATTTTAGAAATGGAGGACAAATAGAGGTTTCTAGGGTCTAGGGACAGGAGGTAGGGGAGAGGAGGTGGGTGCAGTTATAGAAGGGCAATATCAGGGATTCTTTTTGACTGAAATGTTCAGTATCTTAACTGTGCTGGTGGATTCAGAAACTTCCAGGTGTGATAAATGTTGTAAAACTAAATACAAACATACACACAAACACATGCACACCTCACAAATTAGTACAAGTAAACTTGGTGAAATCTGAATAAGATCACTGGGTTTTATTAATGTCAATATCCTGGTTGTGATATTGTATAATTTTGCAAATGTTACTACTGGGAAAACCAGGTCAAAGATAACACAGTGGATTTCTCTATTGTATATTGTAACTGCATGTGAATCTATAATTATCTCAATAAAAATTTATTTTTCTTCTTCTTTGAAGAAAATAAATCTCAGTTTCTAGTTTTAGTATTAATGGTGGAAGGTTAAAAAAAAAAGAAAGAATTATACGGAAGAAAAACCATCTAGGGAAATATTGAAAAAGTCATCCTCCTTTATGTATGTAAAGCAATTAGCATTGTGTCCTCTTGCAACACAGAGTGAGTACTCAATAAATATTACCTACTATGCACAATGACCCTACCTCAGTGAGGGAAGGATTATTCCTGAAAGTCTGATTTGGAACTCTGAACATTTTTTTCCATAGAAACTTTGTTAAACATAATATAATGTTTTGTGCTACAATCTGTTTAGAACAATACTTAAGGGACCTTAGAAGTTAAATAAGATTTTATGGGAGTGCTGTAGATATCTATCTGCCATATTAAATATTCCCTAGAAGAAAAAGAATTAATTTCCAAACAAATTAAATGCAAATGAACTTTATGCCCTTCTCACAAATCGTAAATTATTATTATATTTATGGGTATTTAAAAAATATTTTATTGTAGTGCAGATATAATTTTCATATCCAAATATATATATAAACTTTATTTCAAGAATTATCTGTACCACAGTCATTATTTACATTGCCAAGAAAAATCTGATCCATCTTTAAAGAATGCACAAATTATTTTTACAAATATATTATAATTTTTAACTGATTTTCTTTCCATGTATTTCTATTCTATATTTGTTTTCATTAATTGCGCTCCTTCCCTTTTTTCAGCTCCTTCAAATCAAGACTCTGATGTCTATGAATAAAGTGTCTAGATCTGAAGAGAGAAATTATTTCATAAAAAGCTATTGACTATTAGGAAAATCTGAAAAAATAATTAAGAGATGAATGTGCAGACACCAAAATAATTAATGGGAATATTGTGATGAAAATCCAAGTTAAAGTTAAAATAAGCAATACCTTAAAATTCTGCTTGTGATTATTTCACTTTGGGGAATGTGTAAAGGAGAACAAAATCAAGTGTTTTTGTTTGTTTGTTTGTTTTATGACCTGCAAGTATCATAACAAAGCAAAATAAACACTGTATACTAGTCATTGCTTATATGACCTAAAGAATATTTTAGTTACTAGTACTAAACTTTATCTCATTAAGCAATATAAAAGAGTTGAATCTCTAACAATTGGGCATCTACTTCTAATTAGGGCAATTTAAATTTAAGTAATCCAGTTAAAACTTAACATTGCAAGTTATGCATCAAATAGAAGCAGGCCCTACTTCTAGCAGAAGGAATGGAGGGAGAGAGGGCAGGTAGCCTAAAAACACTCACAATTTTAAGACTCATATCCTGCTAGTATGCCAGATTACTTGAGACCTAACTGGCATGCATGCTGGTTTTGAAGATTCCATTTAGATGAGTTAGGAGTGACTGTTTACTTCTCCCCTTAATACTTCTAAATAACTGTAAAGCCAACTAGAATGGTTAGTAGTCAACATAATGTATAATCTCGCTTAGGGCAGGAATGATTCATATGCATACCTCTGTTTTAATTGAGTAGATAAATTGTCTTTGACTAAAATGTAACAAGTTTAGTATATCTACTAAGATAAACATACTAACATAATGTTAATTTGAAAAAACAGGAAACACAAGTACAGATGGATCAGAGAATTCAAAAGGAATTTGAAATTTACAGTTTTCCTGATATTGTGCCATTAACATACATTGGGTAGAATTATTTTTATCATAGCAACTGATTTAAATTTTGACACTACCAGAAACTACTAGTTTAATGTCCTAAACTAGGTTGATTCTTTATATATTCTTTTTTTTTCTCAAGATAGAGTTTGCTTTTGTGTGACAATTAAAGACTTATTAATGCATTTACGGATTTTCCCTTTCAATCTCCTTTATTCATACCGAACCCATCCCTCCCACAGGAAAATCCCTGTGTTTGCCTATAATGTTAAGCTTTGGGACACTTTGTGCAAACAGGATAATGGGTGAAGAAAACACATGAGTGAAGTCCAGAAGTACTATAATGGCCCGTAAAATAATATACTGAGGTACAATTGACAGGAAGAGGAGTAGATTAAAATTTTAAAATTTATAGTAATTCTTGGGAAAGTTGAGGTAGTAGTGGATATAGAGGAGTTTGGAAAATAGCATTGTGAAGAGTTAGACACTGAGATGAGAGATGAATAATTTTAGTACATTTAGATGTGTGTCATGCACATGCATTCCTCTGAAATTATTCAATGATGATTTAAATTGTTTTCCAGGACTTTGTAGTCATTGACATTGGGTTTCCGTCTAATGTCACATGATAGGGTTGACCACAATGACTCACACAGATTTGGATTATGCATATTTTAATTTATGCTATTTTAAAAATATTTTTAAAGTATGGAAGTCATACCTGCTCATTCTACTAAGTGAAAATAATACAGAAATGTAGAAAGTCAAAGTTGAAGGAAATATATATTCTCATACAATTCTGATAGGAGTGTAAAAAGTTAAAACTATATTAGCCTCTTAACATGATGAAAATCATTACATAAATTGTACTATATAATACTGAAAATGATTAAATGACGGATTGACATGGGTAAATCTACAAAGCATGATAACCAAAAAATGTTTCAGGAAAGTATGCCTTGTATGATAATGAAGGTGGTAGGCACCCACTGGGATCACCTCTAATGATTCCCACCTCCTGATATTTATGTCCTTGTGTAATCCTCTCCACATGACTGTGGGCTGAAATTAACAACTTGCTTCTAATGAATAGGAAAGACTCTGGCTTTGGTCTTGCCTGCACTCTCTTGCTCTCTTACTTGGTAGCTCCAATGGAAGTCAGCTTCCATGTTGTGAACTGCCCTATTTGGAAGTCCATGTGTCAGGAAACGTAGGGGGGGTATGATGGTTAATTTTATGTGCTAACATGAGGGGACTAAGAGAAGCCCAGATAGCTGGTAAAAGATTATTTCTGGGTGTATCTGTGATTGTGTTTCTGGAAGAGATTAACATTTGAATCAGCAGACTGAGTAAAGAAGAGTGCCCGCACCAATGCCGGTGGGTATCACCTAATCCATTGAGGGCTTGAATAAAACAAAAAAGTGGAAGAAGGGACAATTTGTTTTCCTTGCTTGAGCTAAGACATTCATCTTCTCCTGTTCTCAGACATATGCACTCTTGGTTCTCAAGCATTTGAACTCAGCCTGGGACTTACACTATTGGCTTCCCTGGTTCCCAGGCCTTCATACGTGGACTGAATTACAGCACTCACTCTCCTGTTCTCCAGCTTGCAGAGAGCAGATCATGGGACTTTGTGGTCCGTAATCATGTGAGCCAATTCCTATAATAAATGTCCTCATATTTCTATCTATCTCTATCTATCTATCCTGTAGGTTCTGTTTCTCTGAAAAACATTGACTAATACAGGAGGCTTCTGGTCAATGACCAGTGAGGAACTGCGACCCTCAGTTCAACAACTCAAAAGGAACAGAATTCTACTAACAACCATGTGAATGAACTTGAAGGCAGATTTTCCCTCTGTTGAGCTGTCAGGTGACACTGCAGCTGTGACCAATATCTTGATTGCAGACTTATGCGAGACCTTGAGGCAGAGGCACCCAGTCAAGCCACGCCTAGATTCCTTATCCACAGAAACTGTAAGATAATAAATGTTTGTTCTTTTAAGTCACTAAGTTGTAGGGTAATTTGACATACAGCTAAGATAACTAATATAGTATCATTTATGTAAAATTTAAAAGCATAGTACATTACATTTTATGGACACGTGAAAAAAACATGAATAGGAATAACGACAACTCTTGGATAATACTTCTTAAAATAAGAGAAGGGAAAGGTGGTGAGTGGGGGTGGTCAACGGCAAGGCATAAGTGAGTTTCAGCTGTAACTATAACATTTTGTTTACTAAAAAGTATTTTAGAAGTAAACATATTAAATATAGGTGGTAAGTAATTGGAGTATTATCTCATTCTCTGTTTTTTCCACTATATTTTGAAAATACTTCATAAGTTAAAAAACAACAGTGAAAACAATGTAAATATTCTAAATAATTTATGTTTATAAAAACTTATTCTATACTATTATTTTCTGTAACTTGATTTTGTACTTACAAATTTAAACTGGATATTTTATAATGATATTCTGTTTTATAGTTGCAGAGTGGTCCATTATGTGGAGGTACCATAATTCAGACATCAATATAGATAGGCATTTTTATTGCTTCCAATATTTTAATAAAATATTGTCTCTGAATATTATTTGCATTTGTACAAATGCTTGCTCAGAAAAAAATTGGACAAATGTATTTTATAATTCAATGGTTTTGTGGAATTTACATTTTAATTAATATTTCTATGGTTCTGAATATTCTCCATAAATTTATGCTTGTACCAACATTATATAAATATGCTCTTGTTAGCACTAATTTTTTTTATATTTTAAATCTTTGAAAAAGTGAAGAGAACTTATTTTGATTTGCATCTGTTTGTTCAGTAAATTTGATGTTTCTTTTCTTATGTTTGTGAGCAATTTACAATTCTTTTGTTAATTCTTGTTGTGTTTACTTATTTTAAGTGAGGTATTCATTTTTTACTGGTTTATAGATTCTCATATATAATAGACACGATTCTTGTTTGTTACATATATTTGTAAATGTATTTCCAAGTTTGTTACTTATTCTCTAAATTTGTTTATAGTGTCTTCTTTCACATAGATTAAAAAACAATTCTGCATTCAAACTTGCCTAAATTTCTTTTTAAAATTTTTAATCTTAGAATCATGTTTATGTACATATCCTCTAATATTTTCCTTTAATACATTAACAATTTTTAAAATTATTATTTTGGTTTACATTTAGATCTTTCCACCATCTGGAATCTATTTCTGGAAATGGTGATGTAAGCTAAATATTTCATTGTATTCTTTTTCCAAAAGGTTAATTATTCTAACAAAATTTATTGAATAATTCATCCTTTCTCTCCAATTACCTGAAATATTACCTTTTCTATATATATTCTTATTTATGTTTTATTTTGCTTCTGGACTCTGTTCCATTTATCAATTTTTCTACTTCAGTTCAAAACTCTTGAACCTTAGAGATTTAAAGTAAGTTTTGATATATTTTAGTGAAAGTCCTAAAATTTTTTCCATAAATTGCTTATCTATTCCTACACTTTCATTAAGCTATTAATTCAATAAATATTTGATTTTCTAACATGTATCAGGCACCGCATTAGGTGTTAAAGTAGTGAACAAGCTAGATGTGGAAATTTCTATATAGTTATCTGGTTAATATTATATTAGTTAATTTTCATTTGGTTCCTAGCATAGAGGCTAGCACATCATAGACAGTCAAATATATATCAAATAAAGAAGGAACTTTTATTCATAAGTGAGACAAGGTTATTTTTAACTTTTTTTCTAAATTTATCATGTTTTATTATCAGCATTACTCTAGATTCATAAATGAATTTGGGTGGTTTCCTTCTGTCTCTATGCTATGAGCTGGTTTAAATAACATATGAATTATTTATTACTTGAAAGTTTGGTAGAATTTACATTCACTTTAATCTAGTCCCACAATTCCAGTTTTGGGAGTAGGTCCTTGACAATTTTTCACAAATTTAGCTGATTGGGCAGAGTTCATAACCAGCTCCACTATTTATTAACTCTGTGTTCTTGGGAAAGTATTTCTTCCTTATCTCTAAAATACAGAGAATGATAGTATTAAGCTTACAGGGTCGTTTTGAGGATTAAATATGTGAAAAGCACTTAGCAAGTGTTTGGAAAAAACTAATTTTCTTCGTGACTTTTATAGATGATCACTATTTGAAATGTGCCGTAAACATTTGAAGACAATGCACATTTTCTGTTTAAAAAATACCAGATAGATAGATAGATCTAGAGCTAGATATGCTTTTGTCAGTATCTATTCTGCAACTGAATGCATCTCTTCATATAATTTTTGACAATTAAAACATCCTAGAACACTGAGAAATTATTCTTTTTATGTGGAAGTCTGCACTCTTTTTTAAAGTATATTTCAAAAGAATTTTTTCAAAGCTTTCTCCTTTTTTTTCTATGAAGCCTCTTAACAGATTGATCCATTTGACCTGAATTGACAATTTGAATTTTCTCTCTTGAGCTAATATACTGATATAGCCAGTGATTTTAATTTTGTATACTATTCCAGATCAATAAGCCATAAACTGGGGGCCTATAGTTTGGTACAGTGGATTTACCTTCATGTTCACCAGAGTTCCCATAATCACTTAATATTTTCCACCCAAAGGGCTTCACATAGTTACATTTCCCGACTGTTTTCTGATGAGTTTGCTACTTCTGGTCTAAGTGAATCGGTGTTGTTAATGGGTGTGAGCTCCTTCCAAATGTATATAAATTTATTTTTCACATTCTTCCCTGAAACAGATGATCAGTAGATGAAATCTCTTCCCTTATACACTTGGGAATGAATAGAATGGGCCGACTAGGGCAGGTGGAAGCTTTAAGGGTATTTGCTTCACTCAGGTAGTGATGAGACTGCACATTATTCCTTGCAAGCCTGGAGGCTTTCCACAAATAGTTATAAATGCCTGTAGATGGCTAACTAAACAAGAGGGCAGGATGAGTCATTTTCCAGCAAGTGTATGTGTGTGGTTTGGTGTGAACTGCTGTATGTCTATTCCAGGAGGAGTAAAGATCAGGAGTAGACAGGCTTCCTCTTGCTATGTGGCTGGGAATAAAGTTTCCCAAATGAGACACTTTTGAGAAGTCTCATCATGCAATTTCTGTAGCTTTCTTATTTAGAAGGGCTGCTACTAGGAGTCTGAGAGATGAGATGCTTTCTAAGGGACCCATCTCTCTAAGTTACTTCATATAACTATTCTGATTCATTCCCAGGATAAATATAGGTGTACAGAAATATTTCCACATGCTTTGCTGTTGGCTACAGGAGTAGAACTTTTTATAGCTGCTGTTCACAATGCAGAGTAAACTCTGAGGCCTACAGTTAAGAAACTAAGTGTATTAGGACATTCTGCAAAACAAAATTTTGTCTCTTGAGGTATTAACCTTAAACCATGCAAAACTGTGGCAGATTTGAGATTACAGTTATTTTCAATATACCTAATTCAAATTCTTAGATGGGACTCCCTTCTCATGCCAAATACTTTTGCTTTTCTTTTCCCTGTTCAGAGAATACCTCAGGTATGGCGGGTGTTCTCCCAGTTTTATATGTAAATAAAGATAGATGGAAAAATATATGTAGATATAGAAATACACACCTATGGTCAACTCTGTAAGCTTTTGTTACCTAAAACTTCAGAACTAGCTTTAAATGGTTCAAAAGATTTATTTGCTTAGCATTTGTTATTGTCTACTAAACAGCCTTGAAAATAATGAGAGTAGTGAGTGGTGAATGCTTGCTTGCCCCTTAAGCCATAGTGAATAAACTACACCAAAAAAACAAGCAAGAATCTCTAAATGTAGCTCCAGGGTCCTCCAGCCTGTTAGCTCCTGATTCCTTGTCCTTCCTCTATGCTTTAGGACAAATGATGCTGCCGAGGAAGGACATTGTAACTCCTTGAGATGATTTTAAAACAATAGCATATAAACAGTTTCTAACCTTTTTTATTACAAGAGTATTGCCAGTTCCTCAAGAATTGATCAAGCTGGAAAGAAGGGAATATCCATTTTCAAAGTTTGATTGTAAGCAATTTTTACCTCTAAATAAAAATAATCTCTGGAAAATCTTAGGCTTACTTAAAATAAATCTGTGAGAACTGGGGTAAGGGGAAATGGTGAATTTTGTTGCTCAATGTGTATAAAGTTACAGTTATACAAGATGAATGAGTTCTAGAGATCTGCTGTACAACACAGTGTCTATAGTTAACAATATATTATTGTGTACTTAAATTTTTGTTAAGACAGTAGATCTTACATTGTGTTATTACTGCAACAACAACAAAAATAAAGATAAATATAAAAAATTGTAAATTCTACAAAAAATCATATGGTCTTTCCTAGATGTATGATTAGTATATGGCAATGCAAAGATTGAATCTAGATTATAAGGATATGATAAATAAAGTCGTATGTCTTCGTTGACTATTTTTCATGATCCTTTGAATGTTATCATTTGTATAATAGTTTGTATTTTTTCAGAGAAAAGGATTAAATATGTTCTCTTTAATTAATTTTTTTCATATTTTTGGGAAAAAATCAAGTAAGGCAACTTATGTGGCAACCAGAATAAATAAATGAAAGATAGAAGTCTAGGGTATGAAATTCAAATATGGCAATATCTAACAAAATGTGAAGAGCTACTTAAGAAACAATTTTGCTTTGGACAAAATTCATCTTTGTCAATAGTTTTATTTTTTCATATAAGCAAAAATATTATTTTAATTTTCCTTTTCAAATCTAGTTCTACAAAAGGTCAGGCAGAATGTAGAAGGAATAACCCACTTATATGTTTATTTATTTCTACTAATGCATCAATGCACAAATAAAGCATATAAATATTAACTAATTGACTAAAATAAAGTTTTTTACATAATCGGTTTGAAGGTGCATTGTTTCAACTATCTATTGCTAATAACAGCTTAATGATACAAAACAGCATTAATATATTATTAATTATTGTTATTATTATCATCACTATGGTTCAGAGGGTTGATTTGGATCAGGTAGACAATTCTTTTTGTGGGCCTCCCAGGTTACAATCAGTTGATGACAGGGGCTGGAGTCATTTAGAAGGCTTCCTCACTCACATGTGTGGCAGTTGATGCTGGCTGCTACCTGGGACCTCAGTGATGGCTGTCAGCTGATGTATCTTGACAAGGATTCTCAGTGTGGCTTGTGCTTCCTTATAGCCTGGCAGCTGACTTCTGGTAGTTACTATCCCATGAGGAAAACAGGTAGAAGCTCTATTTTGTTGTCAAAGATATGAACTCTTATCAAGAATATAAGCTATCCATGAACCTCATATACAGTAACATTACTTACACTATATGTAATATCACTTCCATCAAGCCAGTAAGAAAGACCCACTCAAGTTCAAGAGGAGGGAATATAGTTTCTATCTCTTGATAGAGTTGTTTGTGAGAATCTGGAAGAGAATGTGAGACTGTAAATATTGCTGCAGTTGTTGGAAAATACTATCTGCTATAGGAATCAAAGGAAAGTAACATAAGAGAGTAGTTAAGTACAGTTCAGTCTCTGACAATAACCACAAGTATGAGCTTAGGTAGGTAAATTGTTCTACCTTTCTAAGGCATGGTTTCCTCATCTACTAAGTGGGGATAACAACTTCTAATTTATAGGGCTAATGTGAGGATTAAATGGGATAATGCATTTAAAGTGCTTGGCACATTGTGGATGCTTAATAAATATTAGCTACTACTACTATTATTATTATTCATTATCATTGCTATTGTATGACATGGAGCCACTCTATCCAATAGCATTTTCTTTATTAATAGAAATGTTCTGTATTTTCATTGTTCAGTATGGTAGCCTTTAGCCACATATGGCTATGGAATTCTTTAAAGGTGACTAGCGCAATTTATGAACAGAATTTTAAAATTTTATTAAATTTAAAATAGTCACTGTTGGGAGATTTTCAATGGGCCTCTTGAGTTTCTACATCTCTTGTGAGGGAAGTACTAACTGTCTCTTGTTCTGGACTAGCTTTTCAAGGATGTTTGTATAGAGAAGAGCCTTGGTAGCATCTCCCTCCAGAGAAAAGAGCAGGCATACTTAAAGCCCATTATAAAAGATTTCAGTTCCGTAAACTGAAAGTTCATCATCTATAATACATCCCATTGTGTATGCAGGTTTCATATGGCTTTTTTTGTATCACCCTGTGGGAACTGAGGCTCAGAAAACCAGTGCAAAATATGGTACTCTTGCTACTGCTATCGCTGTGGGTAATGAACTACCCTTGTCTCGGATCCAGGAGTTTCAGAAAGCTGAATAATATTCTATTGTATGTATATGCCACATTTTCTTTATCCATTCATCTGTTGACAGAAATTTAGATTATTTCCATATCTTGGATATTGTGAATAATGCTGCAATGAACATGGGAGTGCAGATATGTCTTTCAGATCCTGATTTTAATTATTTTGGATATATACCCAGAAGTGGGATTATATTCAAGTTCACTGATTCTTTTTTCTGCTTGATCAAGTCTGTTGTTGAAACCCTCTAGTGAGTTTTGCAGTTCAGTTATTATATATTTCAGTTCCAGAATTTCTGTTCAGTTCTCTTTTATAGTTTCTCTTTGCTGATATTCTTATTTTATTCACGTATTGCTTTCTTAATTTTGTTTAGTTGTGTATCTGTGTTCTCTTATAACTCACTGAACTTCTTTAAGATGATTATTTTGAATTCTTTGTCAGATGATTCATAGATTTCCATTTCTTTAGGGTCAATTACTAGACAATTTTGCTGTTGTTGTTCCTTTATTGTATCATGTTTCCCTGATTCTTTGTGTTCCTTGCAGCTCTGCTTTGATGTCTGTACATTTGAAGAAACTACTGCCTCTTCCAGTCTTTACAGACTGGCTTTGACAAGGAAAGACCTTCACCAATCAGCCTGGCTAGGCATTCTGGGAGCCACTCAAACCTTTTCTATGAATGTATCTTCCTTGAACTTGTGCATGTAGATTGTGAATTAGAGTGATTTACTGGTTCCTTTCTTTCTTTCTTTTCAAGACTCTATAATCTCCTGCTCCTCTGTCCTTCTGGTGTCTGACTGCCATACTGTAGGCTAGGACATTAGAGGCATGCTCTACTTCTCTCTCTCCTTCCTTGTGGAGGAGTCTTAAGATCAACCCCTTTTCCCAATTTTGCAGAGCAGTGCTGGGAACAGCAAGCCACTCTTCACTCTTCCTTCTTATTAGTTGCCTCCATAAACCTAAGGTGGTTCCATCAGGGTCCTTTGTGAGGGGTGACAGAAACGAGCCTCTTGGGCAGCATAGTGAAAGGCCAGAATGTTGGAGGCATTCTCCACACCTCTCCTCCCTCCAAGGGGAGAAGTTTCAGGTTCTTTACTTGATTGCAATCTCACAGAGCAGTGCCAGCCACAGCAGGCTGTCTGCCCCATTTCCTTTCTTCTTAACTGCCCCCTGGCATCTGAACTATGCCAGTTTTACCAGCACTACATATGAGGCAAGACAGAAACCAACTTCTCCAGCAATGCATGTAAACACCAAGATATTTGAGGCATGTTCCATTCTATCTTTTCCCTGATTGGAGAAGTTGCAGGCCAAGGTTTTCTCTATGTACTGTGCTGTGCAACTTGAGGAAAGGGCTGTCTCAAGTTAAATAAAACTACTCTTCTTTCTCATTTCAATGTGGCTGTTCTTTGTTTTGTGCTTATCTGGAGTACTGCAACTTCCTAACCGAATTTTAGACCTCTCATAAAGGTATTTTGGTCCATATGTTATTGTTAAATTGGTGTTTCTGTTGGGGAACGAGGGCTAGGCCTTCCTACTTTGCCATCTTGCTGACGTCACTTCCTTGTTATTTTAATTGATGACTTATAGTCCATTTTTCCTCAAAAGTCAGAATCTATTCCAAAGGTAAGAATCAGGAACTGAAAACTATTTTGAAGCTATGTATAGGTTGATGGGACTTGCTTACTGATGAGCTTAGTGAGAGCTTTCTTTGATTGGACTGAGATTTGGTCATTATGTTGGTGGATGCCCACATGTTAGAACTTGGAAAATTTCACTCTGGGATAGTTCAATTTATTTTGATTAGAAAAACTGATTGTATCTGGAAAACAGACTTTGGGAGGTAACACTTCTTTTTTAGGAGAGGGAGAGCAAATGGGAAATTTACTTGTCAGTATTCAGTCTTTCAATCAATTTCCCATTTTCAGTCACATATTTTTTTCTAAAACTCTCTTATCTAGTAGAAAAGGTAACAATAGGCATTGAAGAATTCCAAAAAGGTTGAGTACATAGAAAGAGCACACATGATGGTGTGGAACTTGTCTACCTGAAAGAGAAATAGAAGATTATGCCCACAGGTACTTCAATAACTTCTTCAATTATAGATGTGAGCCTAGGCACTCCAAGATATTTTCTAATTTTGAATAACTTTGTAAAGTTTGTGTAGGTTTGCAGAATTTGCTGTGAAAGAAAGGGTTGTTTACAAATTTGAAAGAAAGAATGAAAAGAGAGACAGAGAATCTTTACAGAAATAGGATTCTTATCATGGAAGAAATAGTATAAGCCTGTCCTGTAAGCTGCAGATAATAGACCTTTTAAAGGATGGCAGAACTGTTTTGTGTAAGTGTAGATGAGTGAATTATAATTATAATAGCACTAGCTACTATTATTGGTTTGCAAGCAATACAATTTGCATTATTCAAATAATTTAATCTCCACAGTAACCCTTTATTTTACTATAACACAAAAAGCTTATAATTCTGATGTTATTTTTGTCTTCAATATAGTGGGATAATTTTGCAACTAAAACAGATTAAACAATTAACTAATAACAACATAAGTTCCATTAAAATACGCTTAACATATCCATTCCATAGACTGAGGGCCTGGGGCAAAAAAAAAAAAAAAAGACTTCGCATTATAAAAGTAGGTTACCTCTAATCCTAGATTCCTATAAACTAATATAGCTCTGGTCTCTCATAAGTGTGACAGACTGAATCAAAGCATTGTTGTTAATATGTAGCATTTTCAGAAGGCCACTTTTTAAGTAGTCATTGGAAACCACCAAGAAGTAATAAATATCACTTAATACAGAGAGTTATTACATTGTTATGGCAATCTTGATTGAAGTGTGACTAAAGGTATGGAATGGGATGCTTTGGCATCTGACCTCTTGAGGTTCAACCTAGCACAGTAACCTTTTAATGTTAAGATAACTGACTTTCTACTCTGCATTTGACGCAATATTTCCAATTTATAAGGCATTCTTCTCATTTTAATTCATAAAGAATGTGCTGTTAAATGTTTCATGTAAGAACCTGACTGGTACCTTGTAAAAGTATAGGTTAATGTGAAGAGTGATCCCTTTTGTTACATTTTGAATAGAATATTTAAAATATTCAATTTGACTATAATTTGTATAATTTTAGTTTCTTTGAATAATTCAGATGCATTCATTTATTCTTGATTAGTGAATCAAGATTTGAAAAAGAATATATTTTACTTTATGACATGTAGCATTAATAATTTATTACTTCACTCACAAATCTTTCTTTCTGGAAAGCAGTAGGAAATATTCAGGGAAAGTAATACTAAAAATCATAGATGTACTAATGCCAGGTAGCCACAGCATGATATGAAGAGCAATCTTGATGGATCTGATAAGAGAAGTTAGTGTTCTGACAAGCACAGCCATATAAAAATACACCTTTTCTATGATTTTAGAATGAAATTTTTTCCCTGGATTTTATCTAGGTACCTATATCTGTGTAAAATGTCTTCGAGATTATGGTTTATCCTCACAGCACTCTCAGACACAATTCAATGTTACTATGCCTTCCTAATATTTTTCACAAAGTTCTACTTCTATGACTGATCAGTCACACTAAATGAAAAATAGCCAATTTGGTGCTCTTAAATACCTTAGAAAACAACTACAGGACCTCTATAATGAACAGATTATATTGAATTCCATCATTAAGATATGGATTCTCAACAACTCACATGTGCCATAACCCCTTCCCAATGTGTTGCCAAATATTTGCCAAAGTGTAAATTTTATTTTTGTTACAACTGAGAATATGTATTTCATGGCAAAATCTGTCAAGAAGAAATATTGAGCTGAGCAGTTGTAAGATACAACATAAGAAGGAAGAAGTATAGCAAATATCAAGCTGTTGTCAGATGAAAATCTTTTATTCCATGAAACGCTAGTGAAATTTGCCTCATGAGTGTATAAAAGGGTAAGGTCAAGTCAGTAAAAAGCTGTAATGATTTAACTAAAGTGAACACAAAAGTGAATAGAGTGATCAATGCTGATGATATCGTGTACCTTCTGAGTCAATGTTATACTGTAGTAATGATTATTTTATAACTACTGTTGATTTGTGATTGTTTTGATACTTTTAATTTCTACAATTCTGTCACCCAAACTTCTAACATTTTAAATGTATTGTGACGTTCCTGATGAAAACAGAACACATATGTTTGTTTTCTTGCTCTCCTGAGGAAATACTGCTAGGAGATTCAAGAGTCTCTAAAAAGATTCTACCTAGTCTTCAAAGAAGATATTGGAAATCCAAGGTTTGAATAGCTGGAGAAGGCCTTGGATGTCAAAGGAGCAGGATATTTTAATGCATGAGAACTTCCCTTCAAATTATACTAATCCATTCCAAATTTACAATAAAAATATTTCCTTTAAAAGCCAGTAATAAATGAATCAATTAATTTTGTATGATTATACTTTTTTTCATTATGAGAAGTTTCAAACCTAGGCAAAGTAAAGAGGATTTTCTAATGAAGCCACATGATCTCACCACTAAACTTAAAAACTGTTCAACTATTCAAATTATTCATCAACAATTCATATCCTAACTTGCTGAATCACTACATACAAGTTCCCTGCCCCACCCATAACTGAGATTATTTTGAAGAAAATTACATAATTATTTCATACTTAAGTATATGCCTCTGCAAGTTAAGACTTTTAAAAACTATAACCACAATGGAATCATCAAACTTAAAATGAATAATTCCTTAATATCATGAAATATCCACTAAGTG
Source organism: Physeter macrocephalus (assembly GCF_002837175.3). Classification (NCBI taxonomy): domain Eukaryota; kingdom Metazoa; phylum Chordata; class Mammalia; order Artiodactyla; family Physeteridae; genus Physeter; species Physeter macrocephalus. The sequence goes on along the minus strand of NC_041234.1, from coordinate 68,983,204 downwards.
TTATACGCTAAATTTTCCTCATACTCTTACACATGTTGTGAGACATTTTTAAAGGCTTTTTAAAATTCAAAATTTAGAATTCTCTTGAGCTTAATTTAAGATTTGCCTTTAGTACAAAAATTATAATGTTTTTCCTTTTTCTCTTACTGTTGCTCCTGTGCATAGGAAGTTTAAATGACCTGCATGAAGTATTTGTCACAATGGGGGGGAAAAACAATAAAGCAAAAGAAACAGAAACATTTCTCTGATAGTGCAGTGCTTCAGAAGGAGAGAACTGGGAGAAAAATAAAAGTGCTATTTCTACAGTGTTTTTTTCTGTTGTTTTATGATAAAGGTACAACAGTATCTATATCTAAATCAAGAGCCTTTTGAATAATACTTGCTGAAGAAAGTAGATTTCAAATGGTTCTTTAATTCACTAACAGTATCCTCCATCCAATTCCCACATATATCAGAATATATAGCCTAGACTTCCCGTGACAGTAGTCTGTAATGAAAATGCAAGCAGTATTGAGGCCAAACTAAGAGGCAAAATATTTTGAACTGGTTCTACTCTGTCCAAGCTAGATTCAATCCTCAACTGTTATTCTAGCTACTTATATTCAATAATTTTGAGCCCCCTTTTTTCCTGCCAAAGCTGAGAGGCAAGACTGTTGACTTCAGTAGAATGCACTTCAAGCACATATATCTAAAATTGGGAAATTAACAGAATGTTAGAATTCTAAAATTATGCACATTACAACATTAGTTTCTGAACAAGTTAGTATGCTTTCAAATTTCTTCACATGAAGTATTTTTGCTACCATTGCCACAGCCCATACCATGGACTTAAATATTTAGTGAGTCTACTATAATGATTACTTCATTTCAGAGTCATTTATTTCTTTGTAAAAATAATTCATTGTAAAAGAATGAAGAGACATTTATTTTTGTTTCATTACATAATTTTTAAAATCTAATTTTTCAATTTTTATTTGACAAATTCATAACTTTACAAGGTTTTCTTTTTCTGCATCTATTCACATGACACTAACACAAAAATTGATTTAATATTTAGTCATTTCCTATAGTATTTTCCTTCCCATACAAACACATAAATGAATGGGAAACCAATAGAACATGACTTGCATTTTATTTATTTCTCCAATAATAGCCATTAAAAAGTCAAAACCCTTAAAACATCTCAAGGAAAATTCACAGTTTGTTCTATATGCTTTTAGTTTTTGTTTTTTTAACATCACTATTGGAGTATAATTGATTTAAAGTGGTGTGTTAGTTTCTGCTGTATAAAAAAGGGAATCAGCTATACATATACATATATCCCCTTATCTCCTCCCTCTTGCATCTCCCTCCCACCCTCCCTATCCCACCACTCTAGATGGACATAAAGAACAGAGCTGCTCTCCCTGTGCTATGCAGCTGCCTCCCAGTAGCTATCTATTTTACATTTGGTAGTGTGTATATGTCCATGCCACTCTCTCACTTCGTCCCAACTTAGGCTTCCCACTCCTCATGTCCTCAAGCCCTTTCTCTACGTCTGTGTCTTTACTCCTGTCCTGCCCCTAGGTTCTTCAGAAACTTTTTTTTTTTTAGATTCCATATATATGTGTTAGCATATGGTATTTGTTTTTCTCTTTCTGACTTACTTCACTCTGTATGACAGTCTCTAAGTACATCCACCTCACTAAAAATAACTCAATTTCGTTTCTTTTTATGGCTGAGTAATATTCCATTGTATATATGCGCCACATCTTCTTTATCCATTCATTTGTCAATGGGCACTTAGGTTGCTCCATGTCCTGTCTATTGTAAATAGAGCTGCAATGAACATTTTGGTACATGATTATTTTTGAATTATGGTTTTCTCATGGTATAGGCCCAGTAGCGGGATTGCTGGGTCATATGGTCGTTTTTAGTTTTTTACGCAACCTCCATAATGTTCTCCCTAGTGGCTGTATCAATTTACATTCCCACCAACAGTGCAAGAGGGTTCCATTTTCTCCACACCCTCTCCAGTATTTATTGTTTGTAGATTTTTTGATAATGGCCACTCTGACCTCTATGAGGTGAAACCTCATGGTAGTGTTAATTTGCGTTTCTCTAATGATTAGTGATGTTGAGCATCTTTTCAAGTGTTGGTTGGCAATCTGTATATCTTCTTTGGAGAAATGTCTATTTAGGTCTTCTGCCCATTTTTGGATTGGGTTCTTTGTTTTCTTGATATTGAGCTGCATGAGCTGCTTATATATTTTGGACATGAATCCTTTGTCAGTTGCTTCATTTGTAAATATTTTCTCCTGTTCTGAGGGTTGTCTTTTTGTCTTGTTTTTGTTTTCCTTTGCTGTGCAAAGCTTTTAAGTTTCAGTAGGTCCCTTTTCATTATTTTTGTTTTTATTTCCATTTCTCTAGGAGGTGGGTCAAAAATAATCTTTCTGTGATGTATGTCAAAGATTGTCCTTCTTATGTTTTCCTCTAAGTTTTTTATAGTGTCTGTCCTTACATTTAGGTCTTTAATCCACTTTAAGTTTATTTTCATTTATGGTGTTAGGGAGTGTTCTAATTCCATTCTTTTACATGTAGCTGTCCAGTTTTCCCAGCACCATTTATTGAAGAGGCGGTCTTTTCTCCATTGTATATTCTTGCCTCCTTTATCAATCATAAGGTGACCATATGTATATGGGTTTATCTCTGAGCTTTCTATCCTGTTCCATTGATCTATATTTCTGTTTTTATGCTAGTACCATATTGTGTTGATTACTGTAGCTTTGTAGTATAGTCTGAAGTCAGGGAGCCTGATTGCTCCAGCTCTGTTTTTCTTTCTCAACATTGCTTTTGTTATGTGGGGTCTTTTGTGTTTTCATACAAATTGAGAATTTTTTTGTTCTAGCTCTGTGAAAAATGTCACTGCTAGTTTGATAGGGATTGCATTGAATCTAGAGATTGCTTTGGGTAGTATAGACACTTTCACAATGTTGATTCTTCCAATACAAGAACATGGTATATCTCTCCATCTGTTGTATCAGCTTTAATTTCTTTCATCAGTGTCTTATAGTTTTCTGCATGCAGATCTTTTGTCTCCTTAGGTAGGTTTATTCCTGGGTATTTTATTATTTTTTTGCAGTGGTAAATGGTAGTGTTTCCTTAATTTCTCTTTCAGATTTTTCATTATTAATGTATTGGAATGCCAGAGATTTCTATGCATTAATTTTGTATCCTGCTACTTTACCAAATTCATTGATTAGCTCTAGTAGTTTTCTGGTAGAGTCTTTAGTATTCTCTATGTATAGTATCATGTCATCTGCAAACAGTGACAGCTTAACTTCTTCTTTCCCGATTTGGATTCCTTTTATTTCTTTTTCTCCTCTGATTGCTGTGGCTAAAATTTCCAAAAATTTGTTGAATAATAGTGATGAGAGTCGACAACCTTGTCTTGTTCCTGATCTTACTGGAAATGGTTTCAGTTTTTCACCGTTAAGAACAATGTTGGCTGTGGGTTTGTCATATATGGCTTTTATTATGTTGAGGTAAGTTCTCTCTATGACTACTTTCTGGAGGGTTTTTGTCATAAATGGGTGATGAATTTTGTCAGAAGGTTTTTCTTCACCTATTGAGAGGATCATATGGTTTTTTCTCCTTCAATTTGTTAATATGGTGTATCACATTGATTAATTTGCGTATATTAAAGAATCCTTGCATTCCTGGGATAAACCCCATTTGATCATGCTGTATGATCCTTTTAATGTGCTGTTGGATTCTGTTTGCTAGTATTTTGTTGAGGTTTTTTGCATCTATGTTCATCAGTGATATTGGCCTGTAGTTTTCTTTTTTTGTGACATCT
>NC_041234.1:68977550-68979206 GCF_002837175.3 Physeter macrocephalus | reverse complement strand
TTTTCTTTTTTTGTGACATCTTTTTCTGGTTTTGGTATCAGGGTGATGGTGGCCTCATAGAATGAGTTTGGGAGCGTTCCTCCCTCTGCTATATTTTGGAAGACTTTGAGAAGGATAGGTATTAGCTCTTCTCTAAATGTTTGATAGAATTCGCCTCTGAAGCCATCTGGTCCTGGGCTTTTGTTTGTTGGAAGATTTTTAATCACAGTCTCAACTTCAGTGCTTTTGATAGGTCTGTGTATATTTTCTATTTCTTCCTGGTTCAGTCTCGGAAGGTTGTGCTTTTCTAAGAATGTGTCCATTTCTTCCAGGTTTTCCATTTTATTGGCATATAGTTGCTTGTAATAATCTCTCATGTTCCTTGGTATTTCTGCAGTGTCAGTTGTTACTTCATTTTCATTTCTAATTCTATTGATTTGAGTCTTCTCCCTTTTTTTTGATGAGTCTGGCTAATGGTTTATCAATTTTGTTTATCTTCTCAAAGAACCAGTTTTTAGTTTTATTGAGCTTTGCTATCATTTACTTCATTTCTTTTTCATTTATCTGATCTTTATGATTTATTTCCTTTTGCTAACTTTGGGGGGTTTTATTCTTCTTTCTCTAATTGCTTTAGGTGTAATGTTAGGTTGTTTATTTGTGATGTTTCTTGTTTCTTGAGGTAGGATTGTATTGCTATAAACTTCCCTCTTAGAACTGTTTTTGCTGCATCCCATAGGTTTTGGATTGTCGTGTTGTCATTGTCATTTGCTTTTAGGTATTTTTTGATTTCCTCTTTGATTTCTTCCGTGATCTCTTGGTTATTTAATAGTGTGTTGTTTAGCCTCCGTGTGTTTGTATTTTTTACAGATTTTTTTCCTTTAATTGATATCTAGTCTCATAACATTGTCATTGGAAAAGATACATGATATGATTTCAATTTTCTTAAATTTACCAAGGCTTGATTTGTCAGCTTTTAGTTTTTAAGTCACCTGTTTTGGGGGTCCAAATCCATCTCCTTTCAAACTCTACTCTGTTTTCAGATAAGAAGAAATGAACTCACCTTTTTTTATCGTTTGTGGAGGAGTTCTACTTCATATTATTTCTGTATAGTTACTTCATTCACATTATCAGCTTCATTCTTATTTAAATGAAATCAGGGCCAGAACAAATGTATGTAGCAGAACCGTCTTTTCTCCATTGTATATTCTTGCCTCCTTTATCAATCATAAGGTGACCATATGTATATGGGTTTATCTCTGAGCTTTCTATCCTGTTCCATTGATCTATATTTCTGTTTTTATGCTAGTACCATATTGTGTTGATTACTGTAGCTTTGTAGTATAGTCTGAAGTCAGGGAGCCTGATTGCTCCAGCTCTGTTTTTCTTTCTCAACATTGCTTTTGTTATGTGGGGTCTTTTGTGTTTTCATACAAATTGAGAATTTTTTTGTTCTAGCTCTGTGAAAAATGTCACTGCTAGTTTGATAGGGATTGCATTGAATCTAGAGATTGCTTTGGGTAGTATAGACACTTTCACAATGTTGATTCTTCCAATACAAGAACATGGTATATCTCTCCATCTGTTGTATCAGCTTTAATTTCTTTCATCAGTGTCTTATAGTTTTCTGCATGCAGGTCTTTTGTCTCCTTAGGTAGGTTTATTCCTGGGTATTTTATT
>NC_041234.1:68929423-68976229 GCF_002837175.3 Physeter macrocephalus | reverse complement strand
ATAAACTTCCCTCTTAGAACTGTTTTTGCTGCATCCCATAGGTTTTGGATTGTCGTGTTGTCATTGTCATTTGCTTTTAGGTATTTTTTGATTTCCTCTTTGATTTCTTCCGTGATCTCTTGGTTATTTAATAGTGTGTTGTTTAGCCTCCGTGTGTTTGTATTTTTTACAGATTTTTTTCCTTTAATTGATATCTAGTCTCATAACATTGTCATTGGAAAAGATACATGATATGATTTCAATTTTCTTAAATTTACCAAGGCTTGATTTGTCAGCTTTTAGTTTTTAAGTCACCTGTTTTGGGGGTCCAAATCCATCTCCTTTCAAACTCTACTCTGTTTTCAGATAAGAAGAAATGAACTCACCTTTTTTTATCGTTTGTGGAGGAGTTCTACTTCATATTATTTCTGTATAGTTACTTCATTCACATTATCAGCTTCATTCTTATTTAAATGAAATCAGGGCCAGAACAAATGTATGTAGCAGAACCAAGAAATAAACCCAACAATGATCCTAAGGCTTGTGTTCTTTATTAATTACAGGCACACCTCAGATTTGTGGGTTTGTCATCAGACCACTGCAATAAAGTGAAAATCACAGTAAAATGACTCATACAATTTTTTTTCATTTTCCAATACATATAAAAGTTATATTTACACTATACTGTAACCTATTAAGTGTGCGATATAATTATGTCTAAAAAATAATGTACATACATTATTTAAAAGTACTTTCTTGATAAAAAAGTGCTAATCATCATCCTTTTGCAATAATAACATCAAAGATGACTGATCACAGATCACAGTACAAATATAATAATAATGAAAAAGTTTGAAGTATTGTGAGACTTACCAAATGTGACACAGAGACAGGAAGTCAACAAGTACTCTTGGAAAAATGGCACACGTAGACTTGCTCAATGCAGAGTTGACACAAACCTTTAATTTGTAAAACACAAAATACCTGGGATGTGTAACATAGTGAAGTGCAATAAAAAAAAGATGTGCATGTATATTCTTCTTCTCTCCTCCTCCCTGAAACCCTACTCTGAAAAAAGAATGTGAAATCAATTTTGTTTGGAAATTATAGACTCTGAAATTAATACCACTTTTGGAAAAGATGCCTTATTAGGCAAAACCTCCCAGTCCAAGTTTTACTCTGAAACATTTTTTTTAATCCTTCTCAGCATATAGGCTAAATGACAAAAGAAAAAAAGAAGACCAAAAAAGTGGGTACATTTAGAAGTATTTTTTATTTTTAATTGTGATAAAATAGATATAGTGCACAATTTGTCATCTTAAACATTTTTAAGTGTAGAGTTCAGTGGTAATCAGTACGTTCACATTTTTGTGCAACCATCATCATCATCCTTCTCAAGGTTTCTTTTTGTCATGCAAAACTGAAACTTTTTACCCATTAAACTATAACATTATTTCCATCCTCTCCCTAGTACCTGGCAGCACCCATTTTACTTTCAATATGTATGAATTTGACTACACTAGATGAATCATATAAGTGGAATAATACAGTATTTGTCCTTTTGTGACTGACTTTTATCACTTAGCATAATATCCTCAAGATTCATTGTAGCGTATGTCAAAATTTCCTTCCTTCTTAATACCAAATAATATTCCATTTCATGGATATACTACATTTTATTTATCCATTCATCTGTCAAGGGATACTTAGGTTGCTTCCCCTTTTTGGTTATTGTGAATAATGCCTCTATGAAAGGGAGTGTACAAATAACTTTTTCAGACCTGGCTTTCAATTATTTGGGGTGTATTACCAGGAAGTAGTATTACTAGATCATATAGTAACTTTATATTACTGCTGTAGACACAGAACTGCCATACAGTTTTCCAAAATGGCTGCACTATTTTACATTTCCACCAAAGTAAACAATAATTCCAGTTTCTTCAATTTTCACCAAAACCTGTTATTTTCTTTTTTGCCCTAGTAGCCATTTTAATTGATGTGAAGTGGTATCTCATTATGGTTTTGATTTGCATTCCCCTATTGATTAGTGAAGGTGAATATCTTTTCATGCGTTTATTGGTCATTTGTATATTTTCTTTGGATAAATATCTATTCTAGTCCTTTGTCCATTTTAAATTGAAGTTTTTGTATATGTGTGTGTGTTGAGTTATAGCTCTTTATAGATTCTTGATGTTATCCCTTGTCATGTAAAAGATTTGCAAATATTTTCTCCCATCCTGTGAGTTGCATTTTCAATCTACTGATTGTGTCCTTTGATGCACAAAAGTTTTAATTTTGATGACATCCAATTTGTCTACTTTTTTCTTTTGTTGCCTCTGCTTTTGGTGTCATATCCATGCAATCATTGCCATATTCAATGTCAAGAAGCTTCTCCTTATCTTTTCTTCTGAGAGCTTTATAGTTTTACCTCTACATTTAAGTATTTGATTTGTTTTGTGTTAATTTTTGCAAGTTTGTTATAGGTCCAGATTTATTCTTTTGCATGTGATATCCAGTTATCCCAGCATCATTTTTTGAAAAAACTGTCTTTCCCCCTTCCCCATGAAATGTGTTTGGCATCATTGTCAAAAATCACTTGACCATATATGTGAAGGTTTATTTCTGCATTCTCTATTCTACACTGGTCAATTTTTCTGCAGTATGATATTGTTTTGATTATTGTAGCCCTGTAATAAGTTTTGAAATCATAAAATTTGAAAATTCAACTCTGTTCTTTTTCAAAATTATTCTGGCTATTTGGGGTCCCTAGATTCCATATGAATTTTAGGATGGATTTTTCTATTTCTGAGAAAAACTTCATTGAAATTTATAGAAATTGCATCAAATCTGTAGATCATTTTCATTAGTAATGACAACTTAATAATGTCTTCCAATCCATGAGCATAGATGTCTTTCCATTTTCATGTCTTTAATTTCTTTTGTAAACATTTTGTAGTTTTCAGTGTATAAGTCTTTCATCTCCTTGGTTAAGTTTATTCTTACATATCTCATTCTTTTCAATGCTATTATAAATGGAATTGTTTTCATAATTTCATCCTTAGGTTGCTCATGTTAGTGTACAGAAATACAACTGATTTTTTATATTGATTTTATCCTGCAACTTTGATGAATTAATTAGTTCTGACAGTTTTGTTCCTTTTTTTGGAATCTTTAGGATTTTCTACATATAAGATCATATTATCTATGAAGAGAGATAATTTTACTACTTCCTTTACAATTTGGATGTCCCATTTCTTTTTCTTCCCTAATTACTGTGGCTAGGACTTCCAGTTGGATGCTACATAGAAGTTGTAAAAGGGGGCATCCTTGTTCAGTTCCTGACCTTAAAGGAAAAGCTTTCAGTCTTTTAGCAATGAGTATGATGTTAAATCCAGGCTTTTCATTTATGGCCTTTATTATTATACTGTGATTATTTCTTTCTATTCCTAGTTCTTGTGTATCTATATCATAAAAGTTTATTGAATATTATCAAATTCTTTTTCTGCATTGAGATGATCATCTTTTTTTTTCTTCATTATGTAAGTATGGTGCATTACATTGATTGATTTTTGTAAGTTGAATCATCTCTGCATTCCAGGAATATATTCCAATTCGTTTTCATGTATAATCCTGGTAATATGCTGTTGAATTGGTTTATTATTTTTGTTTTTTATTTTTGCAACAATATTCATCAATGATATTAGCCTGTAGTTTTCCTTTCTTGTACTATCTTTTTAATTTTTTTAAAAAAATTTTATTGGAGTATAGTTGTTTACAATGTTGTGTTAGCTTCAGGTGTACAGCAAAGTGAATCAGTTATACATATACATATATCCACTCTTTTTTTTTTAGATTCTTTTCCCATATAGGCCATTACAGAATATTGAGTAGAGTTCCCTGTGCTATACAGCAGGTTCTTATTAGTTCTCTCTTTTATATATAGTAGTGTGTATATATCAATCCCAATCTCCCAATTTATCCCTTCTCCTTCCTTTATCACCTGTTAACCATAAGCCTGTCTTCCACATCCGTGACTCTACTTCTTTTCTGTAAATAAGTTCATTTGTAACCTGTTTTTTTTTTTAGATTCCACATATAAGCAATATCATATGATATATACCTTTCTGTGTCTGACTTACTTCATTCAGAATGACAACCTCTAGGTGCATCAATGTTGTTGCAAATTGCATTATTTCATTCTTTTATGCCTGAGTAGTATTCCACTGTATATATGTACCACATCTTCTTTATCCATTCCTCTGTTGATGAACATTTAGGTTGCTTCCATGTCCTGGCTATTGTAAATAGTGCTGCAATGAACACTGTGGTGTATGTATGTTTTCGAATTGTGATTTTCTCCAGTATATGCCCAGGAGTGGGGTTGCTGGGTCATATGGTAGTTCTATTTTTAGTTTCTTAAGGAACCTCCATACAGTTCACCACAGTGGCTGTACCAATTTACATTTCTCCCAACAGTGTAGTAGGTTTCCCTTTACTCTACACCCTCTCCAGCATTTATTGTTTGTAGATTTTTTGATGATGGCCATTCTGACTGGTGTGAGGTGATACCACATTACAGTTTTGATTTGCATTTCTCTAATAATTAGTGATGTTGAACATCTTTTCATGTGCTTTTTGTTCATCTATATTTCTTCTTTGGAGAAATGTCTATTTAGATCTTCCTCCCATTTTTTGATTGAGTTTTTTTTTATTGAGCTGCATGAGCTGTTTTTATATTTTGGAGATTAATCCCTTGTTGGTTGTTTTGTTTGCAAATATATTCTCCTATTCTGAGGGTTGTCTTTTCATCTTGTTTATGGTTTCCTTTGTTGTGCAAAGGCTTTTAAGGTTCATTGGGTCCCATTTGTTTATTTTTGTTTTTATTTTCATTACTATAGGAGTTGGATCAAAAAGGATCTTGCTGCAATTTATGTCAAAGAGTGTTCTGCCTGTGTTTTCCTCTAAGAGTTTTAGAGTATCTGGTTTTACACCTAGGTCTTTAATCAATTTTTAGTTTATTTTTGTGTTTGGTGTTAAGGAGTGTTCTAATTTCATTATTTTATGTGTAGCTGTCCAGTTTTCCCAGCATCAATCATTGAAGAGACTGTCTTTTCTCCATTGTATATTCTTGCCTCCTTTGTAATAGATTAGGTGACCATGGGTGTGTGGGTTTATCTCTGGGCTTTCTATCCAGTTCCACTGATGTATATTTCTGTTTTTGTGCCAGTATCATACTATCTTGATTACAGTAGCTTTGTAGTATAATCTGAAGTCACAGAGCCTGATTCCTCCACCTCCATTTTTCTTTCTCAAGATTACTTTACCTATTCGTGGTCCTGTACTCTTTTTGTCTGCTTTTGATATCATGGTAATGCTGGACTCACAGGTGAATTAGAATGTGTTCCCTCCTCTTCAATTTTTTTAGAAGAGGTGAAGGAGGATTGGTGTTAATTCTTCTTTAAATGTATTATGGAATTCACAAGTGAAATAATCTTATAAGTTATATGTCTTTTCAAGTTTTTGATTTCTTCATGAATCAGTCTTGGTATATTTTGTATTTCTAGGAATTTACACATTTCATTTAGATTATCCAATTAGATCTCACATAAATGTCCACAAAATTCTTTTATTATCCTTTTAGTTTCTGTAGAATTTGTTGTAATATCTCTTTTATTTCTGTTTTTCTTTATTTGGGTCTTCTCTCTTTTTTTCATAATTTTGTTGATCTATTTAAGGAACACACACTTGGTTTCATTTATTTTCTTTTTTTTTTTTCCTATCCTTTTTCTCTGCTGAAGTCTTTATTATTTCTTTCCTCTCTTAGCTTTGGGTTTAGAGTGTTTTTTTCCCCCCTAGGTCTTTAAGGTGTAAATTTAGAATGTTGATTTGATAGCTTTCTACTTATTTAATGTAAGCATTTACAGTTATAAATTTCCCTCTTGGCACTGTTTTCATTGCATCCCCTAAATTTTGGTATGTCATTTTTATTTTCATTTGTCTTAAGATATTTTCTATTTTCTCTTTTGATTTGTTCTTTGACCTGTAGGTTACTTAAGAATGTATGTTGTTTAACTTCCACATATTTGTGCATTTTCAGTTTTCTTTCCTCTTTTGAATGCTAATTCCATTCCTCTGTGATTGGAATAGATACTTTGCATGATTTTAATCTTTTAAAATCTGTAAATACTTGTGGCTTAACACAGAATCTATCCTGGATATTATTCCATGTACACTTGAGAAAAATGTGTTCTGCTCTTATTGGGTGGAGTGTCCTCTATATGTCTGTTAGGTCCAGTCAGTCTATAGTGTTGTTAAAAACTTATTTTTCATTACTGAAGTTCTATCTCTTTTTTCTATCAAATATTGAATATCAATACTGGGATATTGAAATCTACTAATATTGTAAAACTTTCTATTTCTCTCTTCAATATTGTCAAAGTTTGCTTCATATATTTAGGATATCTGATGTTTGGTATGTATATAATTGCTATATTTTCTTATTGAATTGACCCTTTTATTATTATATAATGTCCTGTGTCTTTTGCTATAGCTTTTTCCTTAAAGTCTATTTTTTTTGATACTAGTTAAACCACCCCTGCTCTCTTTTGATTATCATTTGCATGGAATATATTTTTCCATTCTTTCATTTTCAACCTATGCATGTCCTTGGTTATAAAGTAATCACCTTGTAGATAGCATACAGTTGGATCCTGTTTTGTTTTGTTTTTTAATCCATTTCTCCAAACTATGTTTTTTTAATTGGAAAGTTTAACCCATTTACATTTGAAGTAATTCCTGAAAGAAAAGGATTCACTATTCTCATTTTTTTATTTGTTTTCTGTGTGTCTTATACCTTTTTGTCCATTTCCTCCCTTACTTCTTCCTTTCCGTATAGTTGATTTTTGTGGTGACATATTTGGATTCTCTTTCTTTATGGTATGGTCTATATATATTTTCTTTGTGATTACCATGAGGATTACATAAAACATACTTGAGTTATAACAATCTATCTTATTCTGATGACAACTTGAATTCAATCATGCAAAAAGTTTATTCCTTTATATCTCTGTCATCTTTATTTTATTCAAGGCACAAAATCACGTCTTTATTTATTTTGTATCATTAACATAGATTTATAATTATTTTTATCTTTTAAATCCTATGAAAAATTATAAGTGGGATTCCAAGCCAAAATTATAATAATACTTGTTTCATTTGTCTGTGTATTTATCTTTTCTTTTTAATTAATTAATTAATTTATTTATTTTTGGCTGTGTTGGGTCTTCGTTGCTGCAAGCGGGCTTTCTCTAGTTGCGGCGAGTGGGGGCTACTCTTCGTTGCGGTGTGCGGGCTTCTCATTGCAGTGGCTTCTCTCATTGTGGAGCATGGGCTCTAGGCATGCAGGCTTCAGTAGTTGCAGCACGCGGGCTCAGTAGTTGTGGCTCACGAGCTCTAGAGCACAGACTCAGTAGTTGTGGCACACGAGCTTAGTTGCTCCGCGGCATGTGGGATCTTCCTGGACCAGGGATCGAACCCGTGTCCCCTGCATTGGCAGGCGGATTCTCAACCACTGTGACACCAGGGAAGCCCTGTGTATTTATCTTTAATGGAAGAACTTGACATTTTTTTATGTGTTCAATTTACTATGTAGTGTCTTTTTTTTCAACTTGAAGAACTCTCTTTAGTGTTTCTTGTAGAGCAGGTCTAACTTCTGTTTTATCTGAGAACATTTCAATTTATCCCTCTTTTTGGAAGGATGGTTTTTCCAATATAGAATTTTTGATTAACAGTTTTATTTTTTTATTTTTTTCAGCACTTTGAATATACCATTTAGCTTGCAAAGTTTTTGCTGAGAAATCTAATAATCTTATTGAGGATTCCTTGTATATGATAAGGAAGCTCTGCTGTTGAAAATCTCTCTTTGTTTTTTAATTCCTTTAGTTTGATTATAATGCTCTTAGCATGAATATATTTGGGTTTATCCTACTTAGAGTTCAATGAGCCTTTAGAATTTGTAGATTCATGATTGTCCTAAAATTTGATAAGTTTTCAGACATTATTTCTTCAAATAATCTCTCTGCCCCTTTCTCTCTCTTTCACCTTCTGGGACTCCCATAATGTGGTCTCCCTTAAGGCCCTTAGGCTCTGTTTACTTTTCTTGAATCTTTTTTCTATTTTCTCTTCATATTCAATAATTTCAGTCTTCAAATTTGCTTATTCTTTGTTCTATCCATGTCTTCTGTTGAACTCCCATAGTGAGCCATTCAATTTGATTATCATATTTTTCAGCTTCAGAGTTTCTGTTGGGTTCTTTTTATAATTTATACCTTTTTGTTGATATTCACAATTTCATATATCATTTTCCTTATTTCTCAATTTATTTTCTTCTTTAGCTCATTGAGTATATTCAGGTTAGTTGTTTTAAAGTATTTTTCAGGTAAGTTTGAAACCTATGTTTCTTTAGCATTGGTTTCTAGAAATTCATTTTGTTCCTTTGAATGTGCCATGTTTCCTTGCTTCTTTGTATGTCTTGTGATCATTTGTTGAAAATTTGTCATTTGAAAAAAACAGCTACCCCTCTCAGTCTTTGTTGAGTGGTTCTGTCCAGGGGAGGAACTTCATTAATCAGTCTGGAGTTATGACTTAAGATCTTTGATGCCAATTCCTACATGTGTCTTTCCTGGGCCTATGTATGTGCTTTTCCCCCAATTCCTCTATATACATGGATACTTTTAAATGTCTTAGTTTTCCCAAGAGACTCACTCTTATTTCTTCTCCGATCCTTAGATGTTCTATTGTATTATTATTATTTACCTATAATCTCTTGCTCCCAGATGCCTATGGGTTTGCAGTCCCCATGCAGCTTCTCTTTCTCAGTGGTGCCTGTCACAACTTTTATTGGCCTCCAACCTAATATCCAAATTCTACCATTCAGAGTAGTGCTCTAGTCAGGTGACACAGCAATCAGTCCTTTAGGCAGCTCCCAGACAAAGCAGAAAATTGCAAACAAGTTTTATTCTTTTCCTTTCTTCCCAAAGGAAGTAACTAGTAATTGGGCAACTTCTTCTTGACCATGTCATGCTTCATTGGGGAGGGGGTAGAGTAAAGACAAGCAAAAACTCCACAACATTTCCTACTGTTTTAAGTGGCTTTTTCTTGGTTTGGGGCACACTTTGCTGCTGCAGATTCTTAACTGGTTTCTAGCATTCCCACAAAGCTACTTTGGTCCACATGTTGTTTATTAAGTGTTTCAATGGGGGAATAAGTGCCTGGGGCCTCCCATTTCACCATCTTGCCAACGTCCCAGGTAATACACTTTTATGTCATTGTCTTCCCAAGCAGTCTACTCACTTTAGGTAGTCTAGTCTGTTTACTTTTATTTGTCAAACCTTGTTCATTGGTGACTTTTCTCCTTCTTGAGCTTATATCATAGTTGGAACATTTTCTCCATGCTGTTCTACTAAGCTGCATACGATATTTTTGAGGACTCCAACAGGTGCCAAAGCCAATGAATCCTCCAGACCACTAACATTTCTTGCCTGGGTTATTTTGTTTATTTGTTTCCTTTGCATTTTATTCAAAGTATCTTATTACATTATATTGTGTTTATAATCATCAGTTTTAATGATTACAAATTTTCATATTTGTAGACATTTAATTTTTTAGCAATTTTCCAGCTGTATTGAAATATAATTGACATATAACATTGTGTATGTTTTAGATATAAAGTGATGATTTGACACACATACATATTGTGGAGTGATTACTACAATATAATTACTTAACACATCCATCACCTCACATAATTACCTTTTCTGTGTGTCTGTGGGAAGAACATTTATGGTCTACTTACTCTCTTCACAACTTTCAAGTACATAATACAGTATTGTTAACTACACTCTCTATGTTGTACATTAGATACTAAGAACTTATTTACCTTATAAGTGGAAATTTGTTCCCTTGACCAACATCTCCCCATTTCTCTCACCCCCTAGTCCCTGGCAAACACCATTCTACTCTCTATTGATATGAGTTCAGTTTTTTTAATATTCTGTATAAAAGTGAGATCATGCAGTATGTGTCTTTCTTTGTCTGACTTATTTCACTTAGATAGGGCTCTCAAGTTTCAATCCTAACATTGTAAATCAACTATACCTCAATTTAAAAACAAATTACGTAAAAAGGAAAACAATCTCCAAACATTAAAAAAATAACATTTTTCTTACTATAATACTTCTGTAACCCATGCCTTCCCACTGGTGTGGACCATGGAAGTACAGTGAAATTTGCACCCAGCCTTGGACGAGGCAGGTGCCTTTTTCCTGCTGAGTCATGACACCAAAAACACATCCTGGTTAACCCTCAAGGACATTCTTATATTTCTCTTTAATTTTTCCATTATTCCTAAAGAAAATAAACAATATTGTACCCTGCATAAGCATTTGTAAAAAGTTTCCTTTGTTTTATGCATGAAAAATAAGAGAAAGAAAAGATTGTAATCTCCAAAAAAAAAAATCTAATTCTATTATTGCAAATAGCAGGATTTCCTTGTTTTTAATGGATACATAATGTTCATGTTTGTGTGTGTGTGTGTGTGTGTGTGTGTGTGTGTGTGTGCGTGTGTATCAAATTGTTTTATCCATTCATCTGTCAATAGGTATTTAGGGTTTTTCCATGTCCTGGCTATTGTAAATAATTCTGCAATGAATGTGGGGGGTGCAGATATCTCTTCAAGGTAGTGATTTCTTTTCCTTTGGATAGATACCCAGAAGTGGAATTGCTGGATCATATGTTATATTTTAATTTTTTGGTGCACCTCCATACTGTTTTCCACAGTGTCTACAACAATGTACATTCCCTCCAACAGTGTGCAAGGCTTCCCATTTGTCTACATCCTTGCTAGCATTTGTTATCCATTGTCTTTTTGATAATAGTCATTCTAACAGGTGTGAGATGCTATCTCATCAAAAATTTGATTTGTATTTCCCTTAATACTGATGACGGGCATCTTTTAATATAATTCTTGGCCATTTGTATGTCTTCTTTGGATAAATGTCTATTCATGTATTTTGCTCTTTTAAAATTGGATTATTTGTGTGTTTTTTTGCTATGGAGTTCCTTATATATTTTGAATATTAACCCCTTAGCAAATAGATGGTTTGCAAATATTTTCTCCCTTTCCATAGATTGTCTTTTTATTTTGTTGATTGTTTCTTTTTTTTTGATTTTTTTTATTGTTTTTTTTTGTTGTACAGAAACTTTTTAGTTTGATATAAGTCGTTTGTTGATTTTTACCTTTGTTGCTTTCGCTTGTGGTGTCATATCCAAAAAAATCATTTCCAAGACCAATGTCAAGGATCTTTTCTCCTCTGTTTTCTTTCTAAGATTTTTATGATTTCAGGTCCTACATTTAAGTCCTTAATCTATTTCAAGTTAATTTTTTGAATAATGTCCATTTTTTTACGTATTGTCTATAATTGTTTTTACGCTACAATGGCAGAGTCACATAGTTGCAGGAGAGAACTTGTAGCTCACAAAGTCAATGATATTTACTACCTGACCCTTTACAGAAAAATTTTGCCAATCCTTTCTCTAGCTCATGACCCAAATTTTCCAAGTCTTTATCCTCACTAACCTCACCATTAGCATTCTAGTCTTAAATGCATAATATCACACTTAGTAATGTTTTATCAAGAATTAAATTTAAGTTTCTCTGGGAAATTTGCA
The DNA here is from genome assembly GCF_002837175.3 of Physeter macrocephalus. Classification (NCBI taxonomy): domain Eukaryota; kingdom Metazoa; phylum Chordata; class Mammalia; order Artiodactyla; family Physeteridae; genus Physeter; species Physeter macrocephalus. The sequence continues at coordinate 68,964,523 of NC_041234.1, read as the reverse complement.
CAACAATTTGATTGAAAGTTCCTCAAGGGAAGGGGATACATCTTTTATATATTCCAAATTTTTTATCTTCTAACTTTTTAGGTTTTGAGAGGCAGTATATGGTGAGGACAGCATGAAATTTGAACACAGGAAGACATGGATGTGAAAGTAGCTTGGCTACTTATATTCATGACCTTGGAAGATGCACAGCTTAAGCTCTGAGAATGAAAGATTCATTGTTTGGAAAAAGAATATAATAATGCCTCAATCATAAAAGTCTTTTGAGGAGTAAATAAAATAATTTAGGTGTCAGGTTTTAAATACAGGGGCAAGCATGTAATAGGCTTTCAATAAATTACTGGTATTATTATTTCTGTATGAAGACAGTACAAGGTACAAATCAAGAGCTACTGAACAAGAGAATAGCATGTTTCTATGCTTGAAGGAAAGAGAAGCAGGTGACAGACATAAAAATAGATTTAAAAATACTGAAAATAGAAGTAGAAGAAAATGAGTAAAACAATAATTTAGAAGGTTAGAAAAAAAAGATAAAATATAAGACAACCGAGAGAACGTAGGAATGGAAATGGTCTATAAAATGGAATAAAATATTTAATAAGTAGATAGGCAAAATAATAGAGAAAGGGAAAAATACACAGTAATGTGATTATCAAATAAAAGCACAATCATATGGATAGGAAAAGTTTATAATAAAGACAGAAACAAGGAGAAAGAGGGAACAAGTGTATAGTCTTCCAAACTTTATCCTCTGGGAAACCATGGCTCTTTAGTTGTGAAGGAATCTTCCATCTGGTAAAATGGGCCCTGTAAATGTAGATGTTGATGGTATAAGATCACAAGGCTAAAGGAAGGGCATGTTGTCACAGTGCGAAATCTTGGCAGAACCCCTGTATTGCACATGTGGAACCTTCTGACTGAAAGCTAACGTGATAAATTCACCAATTTAAGGGCTTCCCTGGTGGCGCAGTGGTTGCGCGTCTGCCTGCCGATGCAGGGGAACCGGGTTCGCGCCCCAGTCTGGGTGGATCCCACGTGCCACGGCGCGGCTGGGGAACCGGGTTCGCGCCCCAGTCTGGGAGGATCCCACGTGCCACGGAGCGGCTGGGCCCGTGAGCCATGGCCGCTGGGCCTGGGCGTCCAGAGCCTGTGCTCTGCAACGGGAGAGGCCACAACGGAGGGAGGCCCGCATACCACAAAAAAAAAAAAAAAAAAAAAATTCACCAATTTAAGAGACGTGTAGTAAAGCACCACTACACAAATCAAATAAATAAAATGTAGGATACACAGAACTTGGAGAAAGGAAAAAAAAACAATAAAAAGAAATATAGGTACTAAAACTAATAGTGCAAGAAAAATGAACACGTAAAAATATGGAAAGAGTAAATCTTAGATATGAAAAAAGAGGGTAGAAAAGAAGTACACAATAGTGATAGAAACTGAGAAATAGAAAAATGGCTTGTGTATAAAATAAATTGCAATTATGGTTATACTTAGTGGAGAGATTTTTTAGTGCCAAATGGTATCATAAATAGCAAATCAAAAAATGATAACAAATTAATTACCATTCCATCCAAAACAAATACACTATACTCATGTTTTCCATGTTCCCCTATAGTACTTGCACATACATGTGTGTAATATGGCTAGCCAGCCAGCTAGATGATAGAGATAGAGATAGAAATATAGATATATATTGTCAAATAGTAGATATATTAATGTGAATAGTGTATTTATATATGATTAGCATACTTATTTAGCATATTTTGCTGAAATATCACTATATAGCCTTTATAATTATTTATTTAATTAAATGTCTTCTAGAGTTTGAGTGTCAAGATCTTTTGATCTCTCTCCTCCTGATCTCCCATTCCTTACAACTACCACCACCAATTGATTCTGTTTGCTTTAAAAAAACATGATAATCTTTGCAGATTTCTACACTACTACCCATTCTCTTACTTCCAGACATTTACTCCAGCCACACTCTCTAAATAACCAATGGTCACAACCTCGCTTGGCTCTCTCTATACCTTTCTCCATGTTCATATTTATCATAAACAAACATATATTTATACTAATGTGCAATTTTTAACAAAATAGAATTGTACTATATTTATTTCTCTGCATCTTTGCTCAATCAAAAGTATGTGTGGAAATTATGCAAAATTAGGTGTTATAGCTCCAGCTCTTTTTGAAAATGGCTGCATAATATTCCATTGTGTGATCAGTATTCACATTGTGTTTTCCATGTTTTGCCAAATATTATGCAAAGAGGGTTGCAATTATTCTTATGTAAATGTATTTCTATTGGTTAGGTTCCCTGATGTAGAGAAGCTAAGAAAGGGAAGATGGAGAGAGACAGACCAAGAATAGGAGAGAAGAGAAGTGAAGAAAAGAGAGGAGAGGAAAGAGAAGAGAGAGAGAACCAAGTATGTTAAAAGCAACAGAGAGGCAGTGGTATATTTTCATTTATCTTTTATAGTTGCTGCAAGAGTATTTTTCCACAAATTCAAACAATTCACAAATCCACTGGCAATGAATGAGTATCATTTTCCACAGATACTTCCTTGTCAGGAATCTGTTGGGTAAAAACGACAGTTCATTTTTATTTTAATTTTAATTTCTCTACTAGGGATCTTATATTAACAGTCCTTTTGGATTTGTTCTTATGTTAATTATCTACTCGTACTCTTTTCTCATTTTTCTATTAAGATTTTTGTCTTTTGCTGTCAATTTAAGAAATCCGTTCCTTTTAGGTATCAATGTTTTATCTGTCATCTGCCTTGCATACATTTTTTTTCTAATCTATCATTTATTTTTTGACTTTGTATAATACATCTGTTGACAAAACATTTTAAAAATTTTTTGATTTCATTGAAGAATAACTGACAAATAAATTTCTATATATTTGAAGTGTACAATATGATGGTTTGATATACATATACATGGTAGAATAAATACAAGATCAAGATAATTAACACATCAATCACCTCACATAGTTAACCTATTTAACTTTCTTTGAAAAAAATTTTAATTCCTAAATAGTCAAGCATTTTTTCTTATCTTTTATAGCTTCTGTATTTCCTACCTTAGAAAACTCTCTCCAGGTCCTTGGTTACATATATAATCTATAAGTTCAAAAAGTTATGATTGCTTTAGATTGTATATTTACATATTTAATCTCCCTGGAATTTATTTCTGAATATGTTATTTTCTGGAAATCCAAATTTGTTTTCTCCCAGATGATAATGAGTTGTGCCCATTCTATTTGTTGAATAAAACATTTTTTTTTTTTTTACCATTTACATAGAACACAGTCATTTGAATGTATTTCAGTGTATTCTAGAATCTACCTCTGGACTCTCTTTCTGTCCAGACTCTTTCTTATACTTAAATATAAGTATTTATTCATACTTTTGTCATTGCTGTATTGTTTTCATATTTTGGAAAAACTAAGTTACTAAGTTACTCTTTAGTTTTTCTATGTTTCTATGTTTCAATATTTATATATTTTTGGCTACTCTAAGCTATTTTATTTTCCATTGAACTTTAAAATTATATTATCCAATTTCTGTCTTAAACCTGTGTGTGTCATATTGTAAGTTCAAAAGATGGCCAATCCCATAAGCTCTTCTTACAGTCTTCTTACAATATGACTTGGGTTCTCAATTTGAATATGTCAGATGCGACAATACGTGGCTTCTGAGGCTAGGCCATAAAACATGATAACATGTCTGTTTGTTTTGCTTAGGTTTCTCTTTCTTAGAATCTGGTTAACATAACTGTGAGAAAGTCCAAGCAACCATGTGGGGAAAACCACTTGGGGAGGAAGCAAAGCACCAAAGTCCCTGGCCCACAGCCCCAGCTGAGCTCAGGATCAAGTTAGTACCAACTCACCAACCATTTAAATGAAAAATTTTAGAGTGAATCCTCAAGAACATTTCAATTACCATCCAACTTTAGATAGCTCAGGGGTTGGATAAGATTGAATTTCTTATGGAAGAATAAATACCTGGGAATTATCATTAACTACTTATTTTAAAAGCTGAATTTAGGGCTTCCCTGGTGGCGCAGTGGTTGAGAGTCCTCCTGCTGATGCAAGGGATGTGGGTTCATGCCCCGGTCCAGGAGGACCCCACAGGCAACGGAGCGGCTGGGCCCCGTGAGCCATGGCCACTGAGCCTGCACATCTGGAGCCTGTGCTCCACAACCGGAGAGGCCACAACAGTGAGAGGCCGGTGCACTGCAAAAAAAAAAAAAAGCTGAATTTATATTCAGACAATGAGAGACGGTACATATAGATGTCAAGTTTGTAAAACTAAAACCTATTTTTTTATAATTAAATTATAAAATATTTGTATAGCACTTGTCAGTTAGTGTAGTGGGCATTACTACTAGTCACCAATACCTGGTTCTCTATATCCTGGCACACAGGAGTATTCCATCACCTCATCCACTTGAAATTAGACATGGTTAGATGAACAGTTTGGGCCAATGATATTTGAGCTTTTATTTTGCAGTGGAAGTATTTAATTACTTATACTCAACTCTCCAGCTTGCTCTTCCACTACCACAATGTTTATAGAAATATCTGTATAACTGGAAGATTAAAGAAGCCTGGAATGGAAAAGCAACCCATAACAGAATGATACCCTGGAGAGTTACCTGGATCTTCAAGAGACTTTTTGTGTTTTAAGCTGCTGAGACTTTAGAGTAGTTTACTCTGCATAACCTTGCCTCACCTAACTATTAAAATAACATTACAACTTGAAAATAAAGTTACTTTTCTCTGTTTTTTTTTATTGAATATAGTTAATTTACAATGTTATGTTAGTTTCAGGTGTACAACAGAGTGAGTTACTATTTTTATATATTATGAAATAATCACCTCTCGAGTTTAGTTACCATTTGTCACCATAAGAAGCTATTATAATATTACTGACTATATTCCCTGTGTTGTACATTACATCCCCATGACTTATTTTTTTTTTTACTAATGAAAGTTTGTACCTTTTAATTCTCTTTACCTATTTCACCCCTTCCCCACATCTCCATTCCCTCTGGCAACCACCAGTTTGTTCTCTATATTTCTGAGTCTGTTTCTGTTTTGTTATGTTTGTTCTTTTGTTTTTTAGATTCCACATATAAGTGAAAACAGATGATATCTGTCTTTCTTGGTCTGACATTTCACTTAGCATAATACCCTCTAGGTACATTCATTGTTAGAAATGGCAAGATTTCATTCTTTTTTTATGGGGGAATAATATTTCATTGTATATATAACCACATCTTTTTGATCCATTCTTCTACTGATGGGCACTTAGGTTGCTTCCATTCCTTGGCTCTAGTAAATAATGCTGCTATGAACATTGGGATGCATATATTTTTTCAAATTAATGTTTTTGTTTTCCTTGGATGAATACCCAGAAGTGGAATTGACGGATTGTATAGTAGTTCTATTTAAAATTTTTTAAGGAATCTCCATACTGTTTTCCATAGTGGTTGTACCAATTTACATTCCCATCAACAATGTACTAAGGTTCCATTTTCTCCACATCCTCACCAACACTTGTTCTTTCTTGTCTTTGCTAATAGACATTCTGAAAGGTATGAGGTGATAGCTCATTGTGGTTTTTATTCACATTTCCCTGATGATTAGTGATGTTGACCCTCTTTTCATGTGCCCATTGGCAACCTGTATGTCCTCTTTGGAAAATTGTCAATTCAAATTCTCTGCCTAATTTTTAATAGAATTTTTTAAAAAATAATTCATTTTAAAAAATATTTAGTTGTATGAGTTTTTTTAATATATTTTGGATATTTAACACTTTAAAATACATATAATTTGCAAACATCTCCCATTCAGTAGGTTGCCTTTTCATTTTGTCGATGGTTTCCTTCACTGTGCAAAAGCTTTTTATTTAGATGTAGTCTCATTTGCTTATTTTTGCTTTTGTTGCCCTTGGCTGAGGACAAAGACCCAGAAAATATTGCTAAGACTGACACCAAAGAGCATACTGCCTATGTTTTCTTATAGAGGTTTTATGGTTTCAGGTCTTATATTTAAGTCTTTAATCAATTTGAGTTTATTTTTGTAAATGGTGCTAGAAAGTGGTCTAGTTTCATTCTTTTATATGTAGCTGTCCAGTGGTTCCAAGTGTTACTGAAGAGACCATCTTTTCCCCATTGTATTTTCTTGCCTTCTTTGTTGTACATTAATTGACCATATAAGTGTGGATTCCATTCTGGGCTTTCTATTCTGTTCCATTGATCTATGTGTCTGTTTTTGCGCCAGTACCATGCTGTTTGATTACTATAGCTTTGCAGGATAGTTTGAAATCAGGGAGTGTGATACCTCCATCTTTGTTCTTTCTCAAGATTGCTTTGGCTATTTGGGGTCTTTTTTGTTTCTATATAAATGTTAGATTTTTTTTTTTTTTGGTTCTGTGGAAAACACCATGGATATTTTGATAGGGAGTACATTGAATATGTAGATTGCTTGGGGTAACATGGACATTTTAAAAATATTAATCCATCCAATCCATGAGCACAGGTATCTTTCCATTTATTTGTGTTGCCTTAATTTCTTTCACCAATGTCTTATAGTTTTCAAACTACAGGTCTTTACCTCCTTGGTTAAATAAATTTATTTCTAGGTATTTTATTCTTTTTTATGTAATTTTAAATGAGATTGTTTTCTTAATTTATGTTTCTGATTGTTCATTATTCATGTATAGAAATGTAACAGATTTCTGTATATTAATTCTGTATCTTACAAATTTATGGAATTTATTAATTCTAACAGTTTTTGGTGGAATCTTTAGGGTTTTCTATCAATATATGTAGCTATCATGTCATCTGCAAATCAGGTTTACTTCTTCCTTTCCAATTTGGATTCCTTTTATTTATTTATTTTTTCCTTTTCCAATTGCTGTGGTTAGGACGTCCAATACTATGTTGAATAAAAGTAGCATAAATGGGCTTCCTTGTTTTGTTCCTGATCTTAACGGAAAAGCTTTCAGGTTTTCATCACTGAGCATGATTTTTTCTGTGTATTTGTTGTATGTGGCCTTTACAGGCCTAACTCATTTTATTGTGCTTTGTTTTACTGTGCTTCACAAATACTGTGTTTTTTACAAGTTGAAGGTTTGTGGCAACCCTGTGTTGAGGAAGTTTGTTGGCACCATTTTTTCCAACGGCATTATTTTTAAATTAAAGTATGTACACTGCGTGTTTTTAGATATAACAATTTTGCACACTTAATGGACTACAGTATAGTGTAAACTTAACTTTTATATGTACTAGGAAACCAGAAAAAGTGTGAGTTCATTTATTGCAATATTCGCTCTTTTGCAGTGGTCTGGAATGAAACCCACAATATCACTGAGGTATGCCTGTTTTATGCTGAGGTATGTTCCCTCTGTATATACACTTTGTTGAGAGTTTTTATCATAAATCAATGTTGAATTTTGTTAAATGCTTTTACTGCATCTATTGAGAAAATCATATGATTTTTATCCTTCATTTTGTTAGTGTAGGATATCACATTGATTGACTTGTGGGTATTGAACCAACCTTGTATCCCTGGAATAAATCACACTTGATTATGGGATCTGATCCTTTTAATATATTGTTGGATCTGGTCTGCTAATATTTTGTTGAGGATGTTTGCACCTATGTTCATCATGGATATTGCTCCATAATATTTTTTTTTGTAGTGTTTTTGTCTGGTTTTAGTATCAGAGTAATTAATGTTGGACTTGTAGAATGAGTTTAGAAGCATTCCCTCTTCTTCAGTTTTTTGAAATAGTTTGAGAAGGATAGCTATTAACTCTTATTTAAGTGTTTAGGAACATTTAAATGTTAGAGAATGAACTCATGGTTACCAGGGTGTGGGGGAGCAGGGGAGGGGTAGGTAGGGAGTTCGTGGTTGACATGTACACACTGATATATTTAAAGTAGATAATCAACAAGGACCTACTGTATAGCACAGGGAACTCTGTTCAGTATTATGTGACAAGCTAAATGGGAAAATAATTTGAAAAAAATAGATACATATATATGTATAACTGAATCACTTTGCTGTACACCTGAAACTAACACAACATTCTTAATCAATTACATAAAATAAAAAGTTAAAAATAAATATAAAATAAAAAGTTAAAAATAAAATGTGAAAAAAACCCAACAAAAACCCCCCCAAATGAAACACCAAAAAATGAATAAATTAATAAATTAATTAAATGTTTGGAGGAATTCACCTGTGAAGCCATCTTTTTAAACTACCTTTTCAACTTCATTACTAGTAATCAATCTGTTCAGATTTTCTATTTCTTCCTGATTCAGTTTTGGAAGATTTATTTATAAGAATTTATCCATTTCTTCTACGTTGTTCAAGTTGTTGCCATATAATTGTTCATAGTAATCTCTTATGATCTTTTGTATTTCTGTGATATTGGTTGTAACTTCTCTTCCATTTCTGCTTTTATTTATTTAGACCGTCTCTCTTTTTTCATCAATCTGGCTGAAGGTTTTTCAACTTTGTTTATCTTTTCAAAGAACGAGTTGTTAGTTTCATTGATCTTTTCTATTGCTTTTTAGTCTCTGTCATTTATTTCCACTCTGTTTATTGTTATTGCCTTTCTTCTGCTAACTTTGTGCTTTGTTTATTCTTTTTCTAGTTCCTTTAAGTATAAAGTTAGATTGTTTCTTTGAGACATTTTTTGTTTCTTGAGGTAGACCTGCATTACTATAAATTACCCTCTTAGAACTGATTTTGCTGTGCTCCATAGATTTTGGAAAGTTGTGTTTCCATTTTCAGTTGTCTTAAGCTTTTTTAAAATTTCCTCTTTTATTTCTTTGACTCACTGGTTGTTTAGTAGCATGTCATTTATTCTCCAGGTCTTTGTGTTTTCTCCAGTTTTCTTCCTATAATTAATTTCTAATTTCATACCACTGTGGTTGGAAAAGATGTTTGATATGATTTCAATGTTGTTAAATTTATTAAGACTTGTTTATTGGCCTAGCATGTGATCTATCCTGAAGAATGTTCCATGTGCACTTGAAAAGAATGTGTATTCTGCTGCTTTTGGATGGAATGTTCTATATTTATTAAGTCCATTAGGTCTAATATGTCATTTAAGGCTAATATTTCTTTATTGATTTCTGTCTGGATGATCTATTCATTGATGTGATTGGGGTATTAAAGGCTCCTATTATTATAGATTTACAGTCATTTCTCCCTTTATGTCTGTTAATATTTGCTTTATATATTTGAGTGCTCTTATGTTGGGTACATAAATATTTACAAATGTTATATTCTCTTATTCGATTGTCCACTTTATCATTATGTCTTTTGCTATATATTTTTAAAGTCTATTTTGTTTAATATGAGCATTTATACCTCAGCTTTCTTTTCATTTCAATTTGCAAGGAATATTTTTTTCCATATTTCCACTTTCAGTCTGTGTGTGTCTTTAAATATGAAGTGAGACTCTTATAGGCAACATATAGATAGGTCTTGTGTTTTTGTCCATTTAGCCACCCTGTGTCTTTTGATTGGAGCATTTAGTCCATTTACATTTAAAGTGATTATTGATATATATGTTCTTATCACCATTTTGTTGTTTGTTTTTGTATTTCTTCTCTGTTCCTTTCTTCTCCTTTTAGTCTTTTCCCTTGGGTTTTGATGATTTTCTTTAGTGTTATGTTTGGGTTCCTTTGTCTTTATTTTTTGTGTTTCTTTTATAGGTTTTTGATTTGTAGTTATCATGAGGTGTATGCATATAAACCTGATTGTTTTAAACTCATAGTTGCTTAAATTCAAATGCATTGTAAAATCACAACATTTTTACACATACCCCCCACTTTTACGTTTTTGACAGCCTATATTACATCTTTTTACTCTGTGTATACCTTAAGTATTTATTTTAGTTATAGTTGATTTTACGACTTTTGTCTTTTAACCTTCATATTAGATTTTTAAGTGGTTGGTTCACTGCCTTTGTATTTGCCATACCAGTAAGATTTTTTTTTCTTTCATATATTTTATTATTTCTAGTTATGGCCTTTTCTTTTGTAATTAAGGAAGACCTTTTAACAATTCTTTTAAGGCCAGTTTAGTGGTGATGAACTCTTAATTTTTGCTTGTTTGGGAAACTTTTATTTCTCGTTCAATTCTGATTGATAGCTTTGCCAGATAGAGTATTTTTGGTTGTAGGATTTTTCCTTTCAGCACTTTACATATAACATGCCACTCCCTTCTGGCTTGTAAAATTTCTGCTAAATGTCAGCTGATAGCTATGGAGGCTCCCATGTCTGTGACTCATTGTTTTCCTCTTGCTGCCTTTAAAATTCTTTCTTTATCTTTAAATTTTGCCTTTTTAATTATGCTATGTCTTAGTGTGTGTCTCTTTGGATTTCTCTTGTTTTTTTAAAAATCTAACAATTCCAAATATCCTGGCAAGATTTAATATTTCTATTTAAAAAACTTTTAGTTTTCAAGGGAGAATTTGTATCAGGAAGAATCAGTAATCTCTCTGTCCAGATAACCATCACTGACATAAAACTCAAAAATATATTACATAGATTCTGAGGCACTCTTTTTTTTTTTCACAAAATAGTATGTTTGAAAACAGTATGAAAGTTGCTGTTGATGGTGTCTTATAACTGCCTTTGTCCAGGAAGCAGCTGTGGCATAGTTTTCACTGCACATATTCAAGTGCAGTCAAAACTGTTCATATTGTCATCACTCAAACTGAGTTATGGACATTGTTGTATTACAGACATTGAGCTTAATTGTTCTTTAAAATGTTTTCAAAAAATATCACACTATGATTTAGCATTGAAATAAAAAGTTACTGGGTATGCAGAAAAACATGGAATCAGATCAGGGGTCATGAATCTGATATCAATAAAGTAAATAATCTCATTAGTGGAACAACCTTTTGCAAGTTTAATTCCCCAAAGAGCAGACTGTGAGATGGATATTAGTGTGCAGGATATTTATTAGGAAGAGTTCCTGGGAATCAACACATGTTGAAAGAAAACACATAAGCAGAATTGGACGGAAGGAGAAGATGGGGCAAGATTAGCATCTTTACAAATGCCTTGACTGTATTCATAAAGAAATCTGAAGCTGGGTTGGTCCTTCAGAATCAAGCAGAGTTGACATAAAGTGAGTGGGACTTTAGGTGTTTGATATCTGTTGTCCCATGAATGGAATATGGCAACTCTCTTCAGCCAAGACAATTCTGAAGAAAGCTGAGGGCTCTCTAGTGGCAACACTTAGTAGCTGGAAGATTACATCCTTCATTTCTGGAAGGGAATCCGAAGGGGCATTACAGTCTCCACTAGAGTTCAATTTCCTTTTCCTTGCAAAGCACTAAGCAGGGGTTTTAAAAGACAAAAGAAATAACAGTACAAGTAAATGAAGCTCTGTTAAGTTTTATTACTGAGATATGTGCAAAGAGTTTGCCAATCATGTGACAAGCAATGCAACTGAAGGCAAGAGAATCTCCATATACCTTGGAATATTTGAAAGAAAATTCAATGCAATGAGAGGCTGATATAACCCATTCATATGTAGTACAGGATTATTCTTAAAGCATTGTGTTATGCATGACCACCATTACATTTTTGTGTCATAATCTAATCAGCAGAATTTTTTTTCTTAAAAGTATATAAGAATCAATGATATCTCATATTTGATGAAGGTATATGCATATACATTGATTTTTAAAATCTAAACATTACAAATAAGTTATAAAATGGAAAGATCTACTTTTTTCTCATATTCATGTTCGTAAGTCCCTCTTTTCAAAGAAATAACCATTAATATCTTTCAAGAGACTATCTTTTCATTCTCTCCAATGGTTTATATTTTGAAATTTTTCAGTGCTACAACAAAGTTAAAGTATAACATAATGAGCACACCTGTAAACTCTCTCTCTCTCTCTCTCTCTCTGTGTCTATCTCTCTGCACACACATACACACACACATTTGATGTGGCAGATAAATCATTTGAAAGTATGTTTCAGACATCTTGAAATTTCACCAGTATATACTTCAATATGTATCTCCTAAAACAAGCCACACATACCATTATCATACCCAAAATATTTAGAATTGAAACAATAATCATACCTAAAATACAATCTCTATTGAAATTTCTTCAAAAGTCACAAAAATATCCTATGAACCTGTCTCACCTATTTAATGGACATTTCACTGGACACTTGTTAAAAGTGGTAAGATAGATTGTATTTGATCTATTGTAGTCAGGGGAGAGACTTAAGTACAGAACTGACATCAACTCCAAATACAGAAAGGATAGATGTGGATTTATAGCTGATGGGCAAGGTGAGGGAGTCAGTAAATAAAAAATTACTAAGAAGAGTTTAATCAATATAAAGGTGGGGAAAGAAGAATTTGATTAGATGTTAAGGATGGGGGTATTGCTAAATTTTCTTAGCAGGATTCTTGCTAAAACTGGGATTGACAGAATTCTTTGCCAAAACTGGGCAAGCCTCCTAATTGAGAAGACGGCTGACAGGAGTCTGACCAAAGTTTGGTCAAAGAGGAAGTGCTTGTCATCTCTCACACCCAAATCAGAATCTAATCAAGAAACATGCATTACACTTGGTTGTCATTAGGCTCTCTTTATCACGTATAGTTCCTCCACCTTTACATCTCTTTTATTATATTGACATTTGTAAGAGTCCGGGCCATTTACATTTTAGAATTTCCCATAATCTAGATACAACTGCTTGTTTCATCATGATTAAATTTAGATTAAACATTTCAGTGAGACTATAATAGAGGCCTCACTTTCCAGGCTACCTAAAATTATGGAACAAGACTTCTCTTTAAACAATATTATGCAGGAAAATGAGAATGTGTTATTGATCATCTTAATTTCCTCCTAAAATAGGCACAGTAGTCCTGGAGAATTACTATATTTGGGAGCTTGTATTCCAAAAAAAACCAAATTCTGAAAGTCTTCCTAACTCCTTCATTACTTATCAAATTCAACAGCCCTGCAGCCTCCTGAGACACAGTGGCCAAACGGGCAGCATTTCACAGAAGTATTCCTCAGTGCAGACATGATGTCAACTGATGTGACCCTCCTGTTTGGAATGTCCAAGGTGGCTTCAGTAACATGTCTATCACCTTGGAAGCAAAGGCTAGAAGGCTGCATTTATCTGGGCTTCTGTCTCTATGTAGTCTTAGAATTCATGCACCTCACCTCTACAGCATGGTAGCAGCTCTTTTATTTTTTATTTTTAAATTTTTTTTAAAGAGTTTTTGATGTGGACCATTTTTAAAGTCTTTATTGAGTTTGTTACAATATTGCTTCTGTGTTTTATGTTTTCTTTTTTTGGCCCCGAGGCATGTAGGATCTTAGCTCCCCAACCAGGGATTGAACCCGTGCCTCCTGCTGTGGAAGCAGGGAGTCTTAACCACTGGACCACCAGGGAAGTCTGGTAGCAGCTCTTTTAATATGATGGTTCAGGGCTCCAAGAACAAGTGTTCTGCAACATAGAAAGTGGAAGCTGTCAGTTTTTTACAGATTGGGCCTAGAATCTAGCACAGTATTTCTTCTACTATAGTCTAATGGTCAAAGCAATCAAGGAGTCCAACCAAATTTATTGTCAGTGTCATAAACCTCTCTCTCAATAGGAACAGTATCAAAGAATGTGTGGGCGTATTTACTCTGTCACATTCCCCTGTATAGATTATACTATTTTTTTAAAAAATCTTCAAATTACAATGAGATGAAAAATTTAGAAAATCAGGAAACAGATATTGGCCTAAGAGTTATCTTACTATTATAGTTCCTTTCAGATGAGTTACACAGCTTTTGCTCTCTCTCTAAAACTAAGAAACAATGAATGTTTAAATGTATCTGGCCACCATTGCTTACTTGTGATTGGAGTAGATAACAGCACTCAGATTTTAGCCAGGACTTTGGACTTTGCATGGAATTTCTAGAGTATGGTCTTAGTGAATGAAGGGTCTATTCTGACTCTTTATTAAAATATCTTTCTTAATTGAATTTTCTTTCAATACCCCTTTTTCATATTTTAACAGGGTTATTTGTTTTTTTCTCTTCAATTTTAAGAGCTTTTTGTATATTAGTGCTATTAATTCTTACTCTGTCATACATTTTGGAAATATTTATTCTCAATGTTGTTCATATTTTGTCATTGTTCATGGTATCTTTACAAATGACATTTTTAGGCAATCAAAATATTCATATTTTGCTTTACAGATTATGGATTCACTCTCCAGCTTAATAAATTTTCCCTCATGTTTATTCAAAATATTTTACCAAATTTTCTCCTAATATTAATGTTATTATTAATTTTATATTTAATTCTATTAATGAGTCTATTAAAGTTAATTCAATTTTATGATGTATCATTATTTTATATACTGCAAAGAAAGAAAATGGTTTTGCCAATTCGACTGGCACAATACTTTATTATCACTAATCTCATTGAAAAATTTAATACCTATTTAGATATAGAGTTTACACTATTGTTATTGTGCATTTATAAAAAGGGGAACAAAAGTGAAGTAAATTGATTAAAATATTCCTAATATTTCTTTACTCCGAACATCCAACTGTTCTGAATTGTTTTTCAAATTCAAAATCATATATTTATGTATTTTGTGTCAAGAGTCCTCTATTATTGTCTGCTGGATTTTTGTAGTAACCTCAGACACCCATTTTGTAAATTGTAATGAGTCCTCTCTTTTGACTTTATCAGTAGTTGTCAGTGGACTCATTCCTTCATCAAATTATTTTGATATGGCTTATTGAATCAATCGTGAAGAAATGCAGCTGTGCAGTCTTTTTATCAGAAATGACAATCAAACTCACACATGTGCAGACAGTGGCAACTATGTCATGACTGCCATCTGTCTACAAGCAATTGTAAAACACCGTTAATTGTAAGACACATTCTATTTCAGATGTTAGAATGTGAAAAATAAATATGCATCTTAAAATAGATGAAATACTATATTTTTATAATTCGGTATTTAACCTATTTTTCATGTGGTTTTACATGAGATAAGACTTAGGGATCATGTTACATTTTTGTCCTGATGAACAGTATCTAATTTTAAAAGGTGATTACATAAAATTCCTTTCTTCCTCTCTGAAGGTTGGAACCAGTTGAGAGATAGATGCAAGAAATAGATACCTAGTGATCAAAATGTCAGATATATTACAGATACAGACTATAAGAGAGAAAATAAAAAACTGTAGTTATTCGGTCCAAAGTCCTTCCAAGTAGTCTCTGCTTACCACTGTCCTCGCCTGCCGTGTACAGATGAGCACTATCCAATAGAACATTCTGTAATGATGGAAATGTCCTCCATCTGCACTCTCTAATACAGTAGCCACTAGCCACATGTGACTATTGAGCATTTGAAATATGACTACTGTGAATAAAGAATTGAAATTTGAATTTAATTTTACCTAATTTAAAAATATACAGACACTTGTGGCTAGTGACTATTGCACAGTTTAGATCTAGATTATTCCATTAGCTCCACTCAATTAATAATCATGGACAAATGAATGCCATCTACCACCAGGCAATTTCTTTCTCTTAGAAGAATGAATAAGGAATGAATTGACAGTAAAATTGTTTCTCTGTCTGAAGATCTTCTACATAGAATCTCTATATGGAAACTTGAGGTCATAGAGAAATGAGGATTATCTTTTTACAGATAGCCAGGAGTGCTGGCAAAATGTATTTTAAAAACTAGTGGGGCTCAATACCAGCAGCATCAATATAACCCCGCTTATTAGTTATCTTTTGCTGCCCACTAATATTACCACACACATAGTGACTTTAAAACAGCACATATTTATTTCTTGGTTTCTGTAGCTGAGAGTTCTGGTCATGGCTTACCTAGGCACTCTGCAAGACTGAAATCAAGGTTTTGGCTAGGACTGAGTTCTCATCTCAATGTTCAAATTGGGAAGGATCTGATTCCAAGCTAACATGATTGCTAGCAGCATTCTGTTCCTCGTAGATTATTAGACTAAGAGCCTCATTTTTTTTTTGTATCTATCAACCAGAGGATGTCCTCAGTTCCTTACCCTGTGGCCCTCACTAGCATTGGTGGTTCAGCCGTAGAATTCTCACCTGCTATGTGGGCTCTCCAGATAGCAGCTCATGGCACTGCAGCTTACTTGTTAAAAGTCAGCAAAGGAGAGAGTCCTTTAGCAAGACAAAAATTACAGTCTTATGTAACATAATTGCATACACATAATCACATATATCCCATCTCTTTTGCCATATTCTATTGATTAGAATAAAGTCACAGGCCCTGCCAGCAATCAAGAACAGGGAATTTCACAAAAGAATGAACAATATGTGGTAGAGGTCATGGGGTCCACCTGAAAATCTATCACACTAGACAATTTGTTAGGAATGCAAATTTTGGGACCGTATCCCAGAACTTCTGAATCAGAAACTCTGGGGGTGAGTCCCAGTAATCTGTGTTTTAACAAACCTTTTGGGTGACTCTGATGCATATTCAAGTTTGAGAATCATTGAAATAACCCATCTCACCCCTACTGAATTGAAATGCTAACCTTGTCATAAATGTGTTAGAGATTGCTAGTTGTCTATCAAACCGTTCTGCCCTTCATCTATAGTTATATATCCTCCACTTTTCATCTGGACACATGGCTACCTAAAGTAAATATTTAATCTTTTGACTTATCTTGTACTTGGTGTGACTAGATGACTAAATTCTGAGCGAGTGGATGTAGTATGTGTGACTTGTCAGAAAGTTCTTAAAAGGACGAATTTTTTTGCCTTTATCTTCCCCTTTATTCTTTCTTGCTGAGTGGAATCCAGGTTGAATGACTGGAGCTGAAGTAACTATCCTGAATCATAAATGACCTTGAAAATGAAGACCACACAATATGAAACAAGACAGAAGAAGTTGATATCACTAACACAGTGATATTGCATACCAACGTTGAATTATTTCCTCCTTAAGAATGAGAGAAATAAAGTAGTCTCTTTTTAAGCCACTGATATTTTGGGTCTCTTGCAGTTAAACTTAATCCTAACCAACATTATGTATGCACTTGGATCTATTTCCAGACCCCCTTATCTTTCCTTTTTAAAGATCTATTTTTCTATTTCTGTCTTAGTGTCATATTATACGGAGTAAATAGTAAATTTTAACATCTGGTGAGGCAAATCTCTCTCCTTATTACTCATTTTTTTCAAAAATACTTAGTTGAATTAAAAATAATTTGATGTGGATTCTCAAAATAATAACTCCATTGTGATTATTACTTGATGACTAAAGAAATGCATTGACTTATGAGGTAATGATATTTTGATGGTATCATTCTTCCCATCTGAGTATATGGCTTGTGTGTCCATTTACAGATTTGGTTCTGTGTTCTTTGGAATTTTAAAGACGTACTCATATAGACCCTGCCTCATTCCTATCAAATTTACTCCAAGGTATTTTGTGGTGATATCATTATTGTGAATATTTTTTCCTACTTTTAACTGAGTGGTCTACAGAAAAGCTATTGACCTTTAAATTTTTTTCCCTTTTAATTTGATTCCAAATATGCCTTCAAATTATCTTAATATTTTTACTAGATCATAGAAAAGTCTGTGGAATTCCAGAACATTTTTGGAAATAACTTTTTCAATATTTATTGAAAATAACTTTAAGTTTTTAAGATTTTTACTGAAAGTTTCATTTTATTATCTTATTCCACTACATAATATCTCCAAAAAGAATGTCAAATATTAGTGAGGACGGCGTGTATATGTCTTTTTCTGACAATAATGGAAATTAGTATTTCATTACTATTTATGTCTGTTAGTTTTTTGTTTGTTTGTTTGTTTGTTTGTTTTTTGTTTTTTTTGCTGTATGCGGGCCTCTCACTGTTGTGGCCTCTCTCGTTGCGGAGCACAGGCTCTGGACACGCAGGCTCAGTGGTCATGGCTCACAGGCCCAGCCACTCTGAGGCATGTGGGATCCTCCTGGACCGGGGCATGAACCCTTCTCCCTTGTGCCACCAGGGAAGCCCTGTCTGTTAGTTTTATTGCAGAATGTATTTACCATATTTTGTAGTTCCCTTTAATTTCTATTTACCTACATTTTTATTTGAGTTGGATGTTTAATTTCAGCATCTATTGATACAATCATATATTTTCCCCTTTAATTTATTGTTAGAGTGAATTCTATTGATGGAGTTTCTTAAAAAAAACCCAAATTTTGCATATATGGAGTAAAACATACTCTGTCATAATGGTATATTGGTGTATTGTTCTCTTCATGTATTGCTTAATTTGGATGACTAAATATTTTTTAGATTTTTTCGTTTATGCATCATTTAACATTGTTTAACATTTTCTTCTTTTGTGCTACTTTTGAGCTTTAATATTTAAGCAGTAAAGTTTTGTTGGTTTCATAAAATGAATTATGGAAATTTTAATTTTTTTTTAAATGAAAGGTGTAGGGGAGCAAAATTTGCCACCCCAAAATGTGTCTCTTTGGTATGAGGATTCATTTAAGCTCATTAATTTTAAGGTGCAGAAGACCCAGGAAGAACCTTTGACCTTCCCCCTAACTGCCTAAAAGAATGTAGATAGAGGACCTGTTCCAGGCAGGCAGCTATCACCATAGATAACTATAGTATGAATTAGGTATATAGAAATAGAGGAACCTAACAAAGTCTGTTTGTTAAAATTCTTCTCTGTGTCCCACCTTCTCTGCTTGGCCCAGCAAACATTTGCTTTTTCATCTCCATGTGAATTGCCTTCCTCCCCTTTGAAGTTCCAAACCACTACCCCCAACATCCTCTTTTGTCTTTAATTGAAGATGGTATTTAAGGTGAGGGTTTCAGCCATTTTGGTGAGTTACTCAGTTTTCCTGAGTCTCTCTCATGTATCAATGTTTTAAGTTTTTGTTTGATTTTCTCCTGTTAATCTGTCTCATGTCAATTTAATTCTTAGACCAGCCAGAAGAACCTAGAAGGGTAGAGGAAAATTTCTTCTTCCCCAAAAATGGAATGAGTTTGAAAAATATAGGAGTTTTAAGTGTCTTAAAAGTTATATATAGTTGAACAGGAAAACATCTAAGTCTGGTCTTTTTTTAAAATAGGTTGGTGTTTAATTGCCTCTCTTCTGTCTTCTAAGATTACTTTTATGTCTAGGTAGTTTACCATTTCTTTGGTCAACTTTGGTAATTTATATTTGCAATGAAATAATTTATTTCCTTCAGATTTTAAAATTATTTGAGTAGTGCTCCACATTGAAATTTTTTAATAAGTTCCATATCCATGATTATATCTTTTTTCTTATATGACATAATTTTACTTTCTTTATTATCCTTACTAAGTTTAGGCAGAAAGTTACCTATTTTATTTGTATTTTTAAGAATTAACTTTTGGTTTCATTGGACATTTCTTCAATTTTTAAGATTAAAGTTTAGGGAAATGGATTCTAGAATAGCAGTGTGAGGAGCTTGCTCCAATAAAACAACCATAAGTGGTAAAAGTTATTGAAAAACAAAAATAAATAACAATTTAAAGTCTCTGGAAATTGTTCCAAGGGCATATAATACACTTTTTTTTTCCAAGAAAATCTGGTAAGAACAGAATGTGCATATGACATTTGAGCCACAGCCCACTCCCTTTCTCCAGAATCATGGGAGGTCCACTCTTGCTGGGATCAGCCAAGAACACAGGGTTCCCTCCCCACCACCAACTTCCAATCTAGTGTTTCAGTGTCTTCCAGGGATGGGAGGGCTACCAGTATATCTTACCCCTCCCATATCTGTGTTGCAGAAGCTCCATTCCAGGCAAGACTGATTCTGGAAATCCCTTTCTCTACTCAGCCCTCACTCATGGGGTACTAGCTCTTCTCCTGGTATGGCAGGTCGAGGATACTAGGGCCTAGTTACCTTCACTTCAGATTACTCATAAGATGGAGCCATACTAAGGAGGCAAACTGAGAAAACCAGAAGCTACCATCCACTTTGGGTGTGAATGGTGTAGGGGAGCCTGAGAGTATTGAGCCACTGTAATGGTCACAAGGTCTGGAGCAATGGCAGAAAGATTTTGCACAGTGATAGAGACAGGTTTTAAGAACAGAAAACTCTGAAGCTCACTCCAAGTTATCAGGCTAAATTTAGAATGGACTGTGGGGATGTTTAAGCCTAGGAAATTTGTTGAAAGTAATGCAGATTTTAGTGGTAAGCAATTCTGTTGCCTCCATGAGAAAATTAACCAAGCCATAGACCAGCTAGAACTTTATGAGAGACAACCAGGGAAAGAGACAACGAAGAAGACACCTCCAGGGTTATAACAAGAGAGAAGGAAGACTATATGGTCACAGATGCAGGCAGTGGGAAATAGGAATTTGTGGTAGGAGCTTGTGGAAATTCTGTTTGAGTTGCTCCAATGTTCTCATTAAAATAAGAAACAATATTATCAACGAAGGATGAGTGAATCATCTAGAAGAGTAGAATAAAAAATACACACATGGTATGGTTGTTGGGCAGCATTAAGGTCCACTTGAGGTGAAAGAACAGTAACTTAAAGTTCTGACATTTAACAGAGTCAAACATTCACATTTTGTTGATATTCTTTCCTTCTTTGACTTCTACAAAACTACTCTTGCTGTTTTCTCCATCTTTATTATCTCTACCTCCCTGTCTCAATTCATCCTTTGTTGCCTCTTTTATCATCCATATCTCATCTCACCTCAAATGTCTTCTCAAAGAGGCCTTCTAAGGTTGTTGAGAATTTAGCTAAACCACTCCATGATATTGCTGCCTCAGCACCCATTTTGCTTGGCTAATAGCCTACAGCTGCCTTGAACTGACACTAGTCTCATTCACTAGTACATGCCCTAAATAATGGCCTTCAGAGTCACAAGTAAGTACAGGTTCCTGATATGTCTTCCTCAACATCTCTGGTGATAAAACAGTCACTCCTGCCTCCCAGTTCCTTCCTCTCGTGCCCCCTTTAGGTAAGACCGCTGTGGAACTTACCAAAACCCCACTTTTTTAGTTTGAATTGACCAATCTAGCCTTAGACCAGGAACCCCAAAAACATTCAACCCATGGACCCTAACAAAGGCAAACGCCCCAGGTGCTGCTGCTTGCTCTCTGCCTGTACTCTGCCCTGCCCTTCCCATTTGGACCCTCAAGATGTGCTTTCTACATCTTCCTGGACCTGTGAGTAATAACCTTCTCTATTTCATTTTCCCTTGTGGTCTTCGTTGAGCAGGTGGCTCACCGACTGGTGCCCCAGGGCTTTACCTAACAAATGTTAATTTAACAAAAATCACAACAAAACTGGCTCCGTATTTGACTAAACCAAATCTATCCCTTCTAGTTTAATTTATTCATGGCAACTCCATGCACTTTACGAATGATTGTTTCATTAGGGACATGTGACCTCATTTTGGCCAATAAAATAGTCAGCTGGGAAGTTCCTGAGGATGATTTTTCTCATTCTTGAAATATGACATCTCTTCTTCTTTCTCTGGATGTTGCTGTATTTATATGTGACAATGAAATTGCAGCCGTCTTCTTACTAGCAGCCTGAGGATGAAGCCAATAAACAAAAGTAGGTAAAACCAAGGGAATTAACAGAGAAGCAAAGTTAGAGCCTGGATGTACCACATCTGAAACGTCCTCACCTTAGGATAGATATTGTGTTAAGTCAAATAATGAAATTTCTCATTTTGAACTTATTTGAGTCAGGGTTTTCTATTATATGGAGCTAAAAGCATCTTAATACACATACTAAAGAGTCAGCCTCTATCATATTACTTTGTTGGATTTTCCTCACTGATCACTATCAGACATTTTCTAATAAATGTATGTGTATTCTTGTTTATTGCCTGTCACCTACATATCATTAGATCACTAGCTCCAGAAGAGCAGAAACCATTTTTCTTCTCATGATTGTATCTTCAGTGACTAGAACAGTGCTTTCCACTTCATAGGCACTCATTAAATACCCAGGGAATTATCAATTCTCTCTTTCAAGCCTGTCTTTCTTATTTCCTTCCCTGCCTCATAATCTCACTCTCTAAATATTTGTTTAAGTTCTTTCCTTTACTGCTATCTTCCTCACTAATAATGTCCTAAGCATAAAACTTTAGTAATAATATGATGGCCATGATCAGGTTAGGTGTTTGAAAATGCCCATAAGCATTGCCTCAGTGCCAATGGGATGAGAGCCCCTTGTGTTCTTCAGGTGACTAACAACTTCACTTCATCAGGTGGTTAGATTTCAAGTGTCTCAGGGCTGAGGCACCTTCTCTAAGGACAGAGGAGGGTTGACTAGTTCATTTTTCTTTATTTCACTTCCCCATTGAATGGAAAGAGATAATAATCTAGTAAGGTGAATTATATATAGGTGTCACTCCAGAGGAAAAATTTTTCACTTTTTTCTTTGTCCTTTTAGTTGTTCCCTTCTCCAGCCAAAGTTCATAAGTCACATATTGCATGATTGATTACAATATACCTATATTAACCCCAGTTTACAAGAAAGAAAAATGAGGTTTAAATATTATCCCATGGTAATCTAGGTTTCAAGTGGAAAAACTGGGATTTGGGCCTAGATTTGTATGATTTTAGAACTTAACTACTAAACAATTACTGGAGGCAGATAGAATTTTAGGTAAGCCCACCTATATGTCAAAAGAATATACTTCTCTCAGAACCCGAATACTGAATGGAAGAGCACTTCATCAGGCCTGATCTTGTATGACAAATCTTAGTTAAGACATGTTTAAAATTAAAACCTGTATTAATCAGGGTTCTCCAGAAAAAAAAAGTACATAGATAGATAGATAGATAGATAGATAGATAGATAGATAGATAGAAAGAGAGAGACAGAGACAGAGACAGAGACAGACAGACAGACAGAGGCAAAGACAGAGACTGGCAGAGATAGAGACAGATAGGTTGATTTTAAGTAATTAGCTCACACAATTGTGGAAGCTGGCAAGTCCAAAATCTGAAGGTACCCCGGCAGGCTGGAGACCCAGGGAAGTGATGATGTTATAGCTCAAATCTGAACGTGGTCTGCTGACAGAATTCCCTCTTCCTCAGAGGGAGGATATGAGTTTGTTTCTTAAGGACTTCAACTGTTTGTATGAGACCCACCACACATGTGGAGGATAATCTGTTTTAACAAAGTTTTCTTATTTAAAAGTTAATCTCATGTTAAAAAGACCTTGACAACAACATCTAGACCAGTGTTTGACCAAATCTCTGGTACTGTGACCTACCAAACTTGGCACATAAAATTAACCATCACAGAATCTCAGTACTCTGCCTTGGTTACCTACCAAATCTAATTGCTAGAATCAATTTTGTTGGAAAATCTAGTGTGAAATATTTTAACCAGAGACATAGACAATAAGATTTTCTAAGTAATCCATTTCCTGGATTTTTCCACTTGCTCAGCAGCACATTGCAGACAAGAAAAATAGGATGTTTGAATACTTCCTCCAGTTGGATGGCTGGCAAGACAAGTACTTTGTATCCTTACAGTTCATGTTTAAACTATAACTTCTTTCAATGTCATTCCTGGTTGAGAAACAGACTTGTGTGTAAGACAGTCTTTCTTGATACCTTACTGGACACAACTAGGTAAAACTAAAGCTATTTGAGGAGTCTTTGGCTGACCCTTTAAACAAATGCTCCCTTCTAGGCATATAACTGTATTGTGATAAGTAAGACAATGACTTTAAGTACTGGAAATGGGCAGTGTATGACTTAGTCTCTTAGTTTCATTGTGTTTGACCACATGAATGTTTCATAGAAAAATATACAGTGACAAGCATTATCATCTTTGTGCCTAAAAGGCACTCACATGTGTCATCTAGTAAGTGATTTTTTTTCTCTTCCTATGAATGAAGAATGCAGTGGAAAAAATTTATCTTGGGCTATCGCAGGGTAATTTGCTCTATAAATTTGAACTGTTCTTATAGAAGCGTTCTAAATTTAAAGCCACAACTTTTTTTCCTTTAGTTTATGAAAAATCAATTCCCACTCCCACATTGAGTATATTGTTTGGTAATAAATGTTTGTAACTACCAGATATATGGCGTCAAAGAGTCAATTGGTTTAGGTGTAAAATTTAAAAAGACTTAAGAAAAGGGCCAACAGTTTTCTCTCATTAGATAAATCTTCAATAACATTTCTCCCTTGACAATATCTAGTGAATATCCCCTAGTAGATAAACTTGAGCTTCAAAGCACCAATCTATTAAATAATAATCAATTTATCTACACTTCTTCACAACTCCAAGACAAGTAAAACAAGTTAGAATCCAGCAATTTTTTCCCCAACCTCAGAAATAAGGGATATTTACCTTTTGTATTGTATTTGTTCTCTGTGTGTCTAGGTGCTCAATGTCTTCTACTTGCCATTATAAGAGGTAAAACCTCAGTTTTCCACCTCCTTCTGTGTTTCTCTTTCTTATGTATCTCCTTTACTACTCACACAGAATAGTTCACTTCTGATACTTCTAGTCACAAAATGTGTGGAGGTTTTTTTCCACACCAAGCAATTCTCTGCATGCAACACCAGCTGGGTGTGCTACAATTCAACTCAAGTCTGACACTAGATGTCCAGATAGCATAGGATTCTATAAGTTAAATCTTCAGTCCTACAAGACTGCCCCCACCCCCAACTTTAGACACCAGTAGTAAGCACAGAGTGTTACCTGTGCTTCCCCTGACCAGCTACAGATTGGAGATTCCTCCCTTAGGTTCCATTAATTTGCTAGAGCAGCTCACAGAACTCAGTGACATGTTTACTTACCTTTACCAGTTTATTAAATGGTATGATAAAGGATACACTGAACATCCCATTGGAAGAGATGCATAGGGCAAGATATGTGGGAAGGAGTGCAGAGCTTCCATGCCCTTTCCAGGCACACCACTCTCCCAGCACCTCCACATGTTCACCAACCCGGTCATGTTTGAGTTTCTATGGAGGTTTCATCACATAGGCATGGTTGATTATTAACTCCATTTACAACTCTTTTCTCTTCTCAAGAGAATGGGGGCAAGGGCGAGGCTGAAAATTTCAAGCTTCTAATCATGGCTTGGTCTTTTAGATGATCAGCTCTCATCCAGGAGCCCACTCAGAGTTTCCTCATTAGAACAAAATAAAATCTTACCACTCAGGAAATTACAAGGGTTTCAGGAGCTCTGTGTCAGGAACCAGGGTCAGAAACCAAATATTGAAACAAAAGATGTTCTTACTGCTCTTATCACTTAAGAATTTACAAGGGTTTTAGGATCTCTGTGCCAGGAACCAGGGACTGATACGAATATATATGTATTTCTTATTACAAATCACAATATCACAGACATGATTCCTGAAATTTTCATCGTTAGTGGAACAACACCACAGCACTCATTTACTATTTAGTAACTGTGGGAAGGGGAACACAGTTACTTATTATTTACTAATAATACTTTAGTTAAAATCGCCCCATTAGACACTGAAAAATTAAAATGAAATGTTATGATAGTAATCTTTGTGAAAAGTGGTAATTTGGGAAAGAGCATATCCTAAATTATCCCTTGGCCTTCAAAAGCATGGAAGGAATGTTGTCGGAATATCCTGAGCCTCCGTGCACCAAACACTTGAAAAATTGTGGGTCTCTGATTCAATGGTGAAGAGTGAAACCTAAGCAGAAAGTGAGATGATGCAAAACACTAACTGTAAAAGTTAAATAATGTACTATCATGTACAATTCATAAAATGTGATGAAACAGGCACTTTGACTCTATGGTCTTCCACCCAAAAACATATAGCCCCAGTCTAATCAAGAAAAAAAACACCAGAGAAATCCCAACTGAGGGACATTCTACAGAATACCACACCAATATTCAAAACTGTCAAGGTCATCATTAACAAGGAAAGTCAGGGAAATTGTCGCAGTCTAGAGAAGCCTAAAGAGACATGACTACTTAATGCAATGTATAATTCTGGATGGGATCCTGGAATGGAAAAAAGACAGTAGCAGAAAATTTAGGAAAACCGAATAAACTATGGACTTTAGTTGATAATAATGTACCAATATTGGCACATTAATTGTAACAAATATGCCATGTTAGCCATGTTAATAACATGAGAAACTGGGAGATGAGTATTTGGGAGCTGTATCATCTTGGCAATTTTTCTGTAAATCTAAAACTCTTCAAAACTGTTTACGAAGAAAATGTACAATGAATAGATCCCTGAGTTACTTAAGTTGTTGACAGGATTAAGCTTCCATTTATGGTTTTCTTTATTTTTGTCTTTTACTTTTGTTTTCCCCAATTAACTTTAGAACACTTTGATAGACAAGAAAGGAAATAAGCCTGTGTACAGGTTAAATTTCTATTGTTTTTATGCAGCTGTAGATTCTCAGATACTTGAAATGGTTATTGAGTTTGTAACCCAAATTACAGAAATTAATTACTGTACCTACTTGCCTGCTTCACAGTTGTGTTTTGTTTTGTTTTGCTTTGTTTGAAGCCATTTCCATTACACCATTAACAATTTGTTTTATAAATCACTGTGACTAGTTCTAGCAATAAAAGCAGCAAGTTCAATAATTGTTTTAATCAAACTAAATATTAGCTCACTAATTTTTCCACTTGTTGAAATATTATAAATTTTCAACATTCTTTTCCAGTAGGGCTCTTTTCCCCCATTCACAGAGTGTGTATTCACCATATTCACTTTTTCAGGTTTTTAGAGTTCTTGTCAAGGTTATTATGATAATGTCTATCTCTAACCTGGTAATTCCTAATCTACATATTACTCACTAAAGCTTGTGTTTTTTTCCCAAATGGCTGGAGTCAAGCTGAGAAATAACACAAATTAACCTGCACATATATTATACTTCTTCAAAATCTCCAATCTCCTTTTGCCAGAAATTAAATTTTTGCTTGATTTAAATTTTGTTTTTAATTCCTTCATCAGCCAACCTTTGGTAAGAATGAGTAAATTAATATCACAATTACAGAAAGATGGGTGAGAAAAGAAAGAAGACAAAAAACACTAGATTATGTGCTCTATAACTCTTAATCAAACTTCAGGACTGATAAAATTACCAAGTGCAATGGAGTATTTACTGATCCTGTGTAGCCTGAGAGGTTTCAAAGTACTGGAATTCCCTCCATTTAGCCAAAGTGAAAGTGAAGCCAGGAGCGAAGTTATTTTGTTCCACAAATATTATCAACATTCTCCAGAATCTTATTTCACTTGGATCCTCAAGGGTTGTGTAGGGAAATCTTAGGTGGCTTTTACATTAAATGAGACAATAGGCCTATTCTGAAATAAATAAATATCTCAAGTTTGTCTTGTAAGATGCAAAATAAATGTTCTAAAACACTACAATATTGCTTACCAACTTTGAAAAGTGGGTGAAAAGATGTGCATTTCAAAGAACTATATTGAAGGGACTGAGCAAACAAAAAAGTAAGCTAACTCATCAAAATGTTCCACCAAAAGGTGTATTTTACTCTAGATTTAAAAAACAATTTAAAATAAAATAAAACCTTTGACTTTTGAATTAATAACCACACACAATGAATATGTATCTTCATTTCTCATAGCTTTATTAATACCTATATTAATGAATAAGAAAGCATGCAATACAGAATCTGATATCGAACAATTAATACACATTTGCCACTGGACTACATACTGCCATCCTGGGCCATACAATATCCAACCGTCTCACTTCCAAAGCATGGCTACAGCTGCTTTGGGATACTGTTCACTTTCAGATGCTGTATGATGTCACAGAGGAGGAATCTTCTCGAAATACAAACATAAATAGATATTTCATAAAATTCCAAGTATTTTAAGCAGGGATAGCATAAATTTCACACATTTTATTTGTAAAAGTATCACATACAATCACTAAACAATTGCCTTCTTTTTTTTTTTTCATTTGTGCACACACATTTTTCTGAGTGGCCTTTTCATTTTACTACTTTTACTGATGTCAACTTGTACTGCTTTTAAAAATCATATTTACTGAAAGCATATGGATGGTTAGTGTAAGAAAGCTAGTATGAATGAATATTTTAAGGCCTCTGCATAAAATTTCTCTGGTGTGGTAATTGGCATGTTAATGTAAGAAGTTTCCTGTCCAAATATAGTTCAGCTTCTCTTGCTCCCATGTTTTCCAGGGCAATTGTGCCAGTTGGAAATAGGCAAAATAGTCTAATGATTATGAGAAAAAGTTCATCTATATATAACCATAAATTTGGTTTGGAACAAATATGAAAGAGGAAAGACAGAAAATGATAACTATAGTGGAAAATATATATCAGAAGAGCATAAAAATGAAAAGCTTAAACAAATAGATGTTCACAAATGTGGATTAGGAGATATATGCACATTCAGACTTAATATAAACAACAAAAAAACTAATGTTGAAATATACATGTGAGTCAAACTTAATTTTCCCATGACTTTAATGAAAGTGTGTGACAAATATTAGTTTGAGAAGGCAGAGGCTCTTCATAACTGTCACCAGTACACAATAGCACTAATCATTTAACAACCATTTTTTTCTAACCAAATTTACATTACCAAAAATAAAATGTTAAATAATTAGATGAGACTACACAAAATGTACCCTCTAAATTTATTACATTGTTTGTACCATATGTAAGTTTGTTTTAAATACACTGACACAGTATTAGCTAAAACTTGAAGATAAAGTTCAATGAAAAAATATGTATGCACTTAGCATATAAGATACACAGTGTTTGAATACATACTTACAAATGTGGTATATTAACATTATAACTAGTAAATTAATGATCACATGTAACTGAACATGGTCACAAAATAGAACAACCAGTCTGACTAAACATATTATTACCATCCTTGTCATTCAGTTATAAGTTCTTATTTCCAACTAAATCAAATCTTACTTTTTTCAAGGGAAATATTTTTGGTTGATGGTAAAATAAGACTTTTTGGAGTTCCAGGACTAAATTTTTGCACATTAAAAAAGCCATCTGTGAATTTTGTCAACCTAAAGCTCTGTCCATCCACTCAAAGAAAGAATTTGCTATGTGATGAGAAAGATCTCATCAGATCTGAAACCTTGGAAGTTACAGGTTGCCAAGCCCAGACCCAGTGGAAGCTTAGGAAGAGACTGCATAGGGGAGCATAACTGGGCTCACACCCCTTGCCTCTTTGGCTACTTTGAGCCTGCTTCCATTCAAAGCCTCTCTGGTACAAACACAGAAGAGGGTGCCCAGTCATTTAATATTCTAAACACAATCTAAGTCTGACTATATAATCAGAGTTAGAAAGGGCAATAAAAGCATATTTGTTCATTCCTATATCTCTAGGAAAGGTATCAAAACTTCACAAATTTTACATGAGGATTTAAAAACCACCCATATAACTCAATAAATCACACTATCAGAAAAAAAATCCCAAATATCTAATGTTGGTTTCTATTCTGATTTTCATTAACCTAGATAGTAACTATTCACACTACTGACATTATTTAATAGTCTTTCAGTTTCTATTTTTTATCTCTTTTTCATTTATTTCTTTTTGTGTGTGTAGATCTTAACTAATAATGTGGAGAGGAAAATGTAGAAATAACTAAAAAAAAGAAAACATTCTCACATTATCTTTGCAAGCTTTAGAGGAAAAAACATTCTAAAATCTACTGGAAACACCGATTTTGTCATTCTATGTTTCTTTATCTTCCCCAGGTATAAAATCTTCATTAACCATAGCAACAAGAATACCAACACATATACGTCATCATATTTCAATATCTTCACTTTCAAACATCATCAGTCCTTCAGGACTCACATGCATCTGGAATAACAGGATGTTCCAAATCATTTTGAATATAACAAACACAAATGAGGAAAAAAAACCCAGTAATACCACTTAATTTGAAATTTCAGTAATTAAACTCTAGTAGTTAAAAGTTAAGAAGTTCTACACACCAAATCAGATATGATTTAAAGAGCTTCATAATGGGAACAATATATTCTCAAAACGCTACGTAATCTGCTGGGCACATGAAAAGAAGCTTTCTCAACATTCAGTGGAAAATTTCACCAATGAAACTATACATTTACCACAGTTTATAATACAACATTTACACACAGTTTAATCATAAATTACATATCTTCAAGTTACACATTACAAAGTCTACATCTAATTTAAGCAAGAAGAAATATTCACTCCCCCCCACACTGCAACTAAAACATCAATTGTCTCTTGGTTTAGTGTAATACTGAAATAAGTATTTTCAGTTTTGCTATGGATGAAAATTAAGTTGATGGTGTTTCTGTAAATTGATAAAATTGCACATAGAAGACCACGGACAGTTAAGAGGACAAAAAATAAAATAAAGAACAGACAACAGAAGAAACTAATGTTCCCTAGGAATACTCATGTATTCTTTGCTTAGAATGACATATATTGTTTCATATATGAGATTTTGTTGGTTTATTTGTGTGTGTGTGTGTGTGTGTGTGTGTGTGTGTGTGTTATTGGGGTATTTCTTTTCGACCCCAAGAGGCAGTCATGAACCCCATTTCTCCCTCTGCACATCTCCTTAAAATTCTATACTGTAACACATTTGATGTAGATCTATAATTATGTCTCTTGAAAAGTTCCTTCCTGACTTTCATCTTGTCAGTGGTTTTCTTCAGTAGGTTGAGCTAGAATGACAAAAATCCCTTAGCCTTATAGGTTTAGTATGTGGTTTTATCTACAGTTATGTTTATTTTAATTAGGAGTTGAATACATCCACCTTCTTTATGATTTTCTAAGCGGTTATATACAAATTTCAGAAGATAAAGACCCAATTAACAATGGAATACAGGCTTAATATGGCAAATACAACATGATTTCTGATGCACTTTACACTAAACTACAAAGATAAATTTAACACAAAAAGAAAGAGGCCCTTTTTAGCAAATAATTGCCTAATTTGGGCACAGTTATTGCACTTCAGTGTCTCGAACTCTACTAAAGAGTAGAGAAATAGGTTATAGACATAAATCTGTACAGTTTTTATAAGTTCTTTACTGAAAATGTATATACAAATTATATCAACAATATATTCTTAAAATAAAGGTAGAAAACATAAAAAACAGAGACAAAAAATATGAGATATTTCCACTCCCTATTGTTCATTTTTGCAGAAAAACTAATAATAAAAAAGTGGAGACAACAACAAATATCAAACAAAAAGACAAACAAAAATGCTACTGTACTTAAACCTTCTAAAGTTGTCTAAACAAAAGTTTAGATCGAATAAACGTACCTTTGGAAAATCAGATGTTTGTTAGTTTTCCATTAGCTACGTACTGGGTCCACAAAAAACAGAATGGAAAAAAATCAGTAATATTGCACATGTTGGTAAAAATAAATGAAAAAATACAGTGCACCAGAAATAATATATACTATATATTAATATCTGCCATGATAAGCCTTTCTGTACAAAAGGGTGTGACTTTTTTTTCAATTTCTTTTATTTTTAAATACACATTCTGAATTAATCAAATTGTAAATTTATTTTTAACTTTTGACTAAGGGTCTAGCTCTAGACTTGATTCTGGTATCAGTTTCTATTTACATAGCTATTTACAAATCTAACAATTTGAAGTATTCATTGAAATTGGATCTTAAACTTTGATTATATACATCCTGTTGGAAAATGTGAAGTAGCCGTTTTAGTTTTATAAAGGATGTTCTTCCATAATGGGAGAATCACCCCTAGAGGGTCTGGTCTGCTGGCCTGGAGTGAAGGTTGTCAAGGGAATGACTTTAATTGAATCATCACTAGGATGAAGTCTTTCAGACTTGGCGTAAAACTGAGATCTTGTACTACCTTGTGCTCTCTGATCAAGAGAAAGTAGTCCATCAGGGCCAGCACCTTGCCCCCAACCTTGCTGCAGACCCATTGGTGGTTGTGCGGGGCTGCGATGGAGGGCAGCAGCCTGTGGCAGAGGAGGGCTCCAGTGGATTGCAGCAGCCTGTGCCAGGGGAGGGCTGTAGCGGAGGGCAGAGGCCTGTGCTGGTGGAGGGCTGTGGCGAAGAGCAGTAGCCTGTGCTAGAGGTGGGCTGTGGTGCAGAGTGGAGGTCTGTGCTGGTGGAGGGCTGTGGCACAGTGCAATAGCCTGGGTCACAGGTGGACTGTGGCAGAGCACAACGGTCTGTGTCACTGGAGGGTTGCGCCGGCGAAGAGTGGTCTGCGTCAGGGGCGGGCTGTGGTTCAGAGCAGAGGTCTGTGCCTGTAAAGGGCTGGAATGGTTCAGAGAAGCTGGCATCCAGCAGGCATCAGAGTGGCCCAAGATGAGACATTCTTGAGTGCAGTTGTCAGAGGCCTCTTCCACGGTTGGTTGAACAGTTATTTCTGCAGCTGTTAGGGTAGGAAACAAATGATAAAATTTATGTTTCAAAGCCATATGTTTAATAGCTACTTAAAATAAATCATATTGTTACAGGAACATTTAATAATCTATATATAAATGCATCAGAGACTTCTAATATTTTCACAATTAGTACTTGATTTGTCAAGAAATAATTCCTACAGTGACATAAATAGCCAGGAGTGGGAGGATGGCATTTCATTTCTATAATTAGGATACTTTGGTTTAGTCTCCCAAATGTAGATATTTTAAATTGTGTTTGTGACTATGAATGAAAGCTGTAGTCATTGATCTCTACACACAAGTCAGTTGAAATATGGTCCTAACACAAAGAGACGACATGAGTGAAACAAATGGAAAAACCAGTCACAGAAACATGTAATGAACTAACCAATTATAGCTAACAGTTTGGTTAAGAATCTAATTAATTAATCTGAGAATAAATCTAATAATCAATTAGGTTAATTTGGAAACATAGTTTATTGAACTCTAAGATATGCCTTTTAGTTTCAAGAATGAAATATAGCTATAATTATCTTAAAGACAATTGATTTCTGTATTCCTCATTTTCTGAAATCATGGCAAATCAGTTTAGCAACATAATGAATTACAGATCCAAAATACTTAGCTCTAAACTATAATACTTTTTAAAACTCCTTTATAAGATTTCTGTAACATTTTCAAATGCCCATAGGTATCAAATATCAATAAATATTTCATACAAAGATTAGCCAAGTAAAGATAGAGTAGCTATATCAATATAAAAGTTGACTTTAGAGCAAAGAATGCTACTAGCGATAATGAAGGATATTATATCATAACTTTTTTTAAAAAAAGGTCATTTCTCTATGAAGACATAACAATCCTAAAAGTTAAAAATAGAATTCGTGTTCCTATAAGTCCTCAACAGGATATAGAGTCTAGGTACTGTCATTATCCTATCACACTTAAAGCCAAAGAATAGTATATATCAGAAGTGATTCTCATTAATAAGACTAATTTTCTCCATTAGATAACCTTTACTTTTCTTCATTTAGAAGGTACTTTAAAAATGTCCCTATGAGATTAACATTTAAAATATTCTATATTTTTGCACAATTATATTTGAGAAGTATTTGGGAAGGTAGAGTTTTATATATTTGGGGTGACATTAAATCATAAAAGCATGCATGGAAATATATGAACATACATACAAATATACTTTAAAACAAAATTTAATTTCCTCACCATCAGAAAAACAACTGATCTTGCAGCTTTAAATTTTACAACAAAAGAATACATCACAGATTCAACATTGAGTTATTTGCCTCTTTATGATGAGGAAATAGATACCAAGTCATTTTCACTGAAATATATGATTTATAGAAATTCCTTTTTTAACAACTTTATTGAGATATAATTCACATGCCATAAAGTTCACTCATTTAAAGTGAATAATTCAATGGTTTTTAGGATATTCACATAGTTGTGCAACTATCACCACAATCAATTTTGGGACATCCTTATCAGTCCCAAAAGAAACCTGGTATCCATTAGCAGTCACTGGTCACTTACCCCCAAACTCCACAGCCCTAAGTGACCATTAATCTACCTTTTTCTTCTATAGATTTGCTTATTCTAGGCAAGTAATATAAATGGAATCCTTTAAATAAAGTCTTTTGTGACTGGCCTGTTTCATTTAGCATAATGTTTTTAAGGTTCACCCATGTTGTAGCATGTATCAGCACTTCAATTCTTTTTTTATTGCTCAAGATTACAATTTGTATGATTATACCACATTTTATTTTTGCATTCTTCAGTTGATGGACATTTGTGTTGTTTTTACTTTTTGATTTTCATGAGTAATGCTGTTATCAACATTGTATAAAAGTTTTTGGGTAGACACAGTTATTCATTTCTCTTGGGAGTGTACCTATGTATGGAGTTGCTGAGTCATATGGCAACTCTATGTTTAATTTGAAGAAGTGCCAAACTGTTTTCCAAATTAGCTGCACAATTTTACATTGCCATCAGAAATACATGAAGGTTCCAATTCCTCTTCTCACTTTCTGCAAAAATTCAGTTTGGATTTTGCAGATCTTGGTAAGTATTGTTTTGAATCTGAAGATCAATTTGTGAAGTATTGAACGTTAACAGTATTAAATCTTCCTGTCTTTGAATATGGGATGTCTTTCCACTTATTTATATGTTTAATTTTTCAATAGTTATTTCAAAATTTTCAGAGTAAAAACCTTGCACTTTTGTTGAATTTGCTCTTAAGTATTTTATTCCATTGCAAATAGAATTGTTTTCCTAATTTCTTTTTTGGAATGTTTATTGGTAGAGTATAGAAATGCCCTTGATTTTTATATATTGCTTTTAAAGCCTGTAACACTGCTGACCTTGATTATTAGTTTTAATAGGTTTTTAGTGGATTTTGCAGGATTTTCTGTATACCAGATCATATCATCTGCATATAGAGATAGTTTTGCTTCATTCTCTGCAGTATGAATGCATTTTATATATTTTTTGGCTAATTGCCCTGGCTCAAACCTCCACTATAATGTTTTTTTTAATTTTTAATTTTTTTATTTCTTATTTTATTTTATTTTATTTTATTTTTTAACATCTTTATTGGAGTATAACTGTTTT
>NC_041234.1:68928630-68929235 GCF_002837175.3 Physeter macrocephalus | reverse complement strand
CTTTTTATGGCTGAGTAATATTCCATTGTATATATGTGCCACATCTTCTTTATCCATTCATCTGTTGATGGACACTTAGGTTGCTTCCATGTCCTGGCTATTGTAAATAGAGCTGCAATGAACATTTTGGTACATGACTCTTTTTGAATTATGGTTTTCTCAGGGTATATGCCCAGTAGTGGGATTGCGGGTTCGTATGGTAGTTCTATTTGTAGTTTTTTAAGGAACCTCCATACTGTTCTCCATAGTGGCTGTATCAATTTACATTCCCACCAGCAGTGCAAGAGTTTTCCCTTTTCTCCACACCCTCTCCAGCATTTATTGTTTCTAGAGATTTTGATGAAGGCCATTCTGACCAGTTTGGGATGATATCTCATTGTAGTTTTGATTTGCATTTCTCTAATGATTAATGATGTTCAGCATTTTTCATGTGTTTGTTGGCAATCTGTATATCTTCTTTGGAGAAATGTCTATTTAGTTCTTCTGCCCATTTTTGGATTGTGTTGTTTGTTTTTTTGTTGTTGAGCTGCATGAGTTGCTTATAAATTTTGGATATTAATCCTTTGTCAGTTGCTTCATTTGCAAATATTTTCTCCCATTCTGAG
>NC_041234.1:68903378-68926963 GCF_002837175.3 Physeter macrocephalus | reverse complement strand
ATCTTTGCTATTGTTCCCTTCATTTCTTTTTCATTTATTTCTGCTCTTATCTTTATGATTTCTTTCCTTCTGCTAAATTTGGGGTTTTTTGGTTCTTCTTTCTCTAATAGCTTTAGGTGCAAAGTTAGGATGTTTATTTCAGATGTTTCCTGCCTCTTAAGGTAGGATTGTATTGCTATAAACTTCCCACTTGGAACTGCTTTTGCTGCATCCCATAGGTTTTGGGTCATCGTGTTTTCATTGTCATTTGTTTCTAAGTATTTTTTGATTTCCTCTTTAATTTCTTCAGTGATCACTTCGTTATTAAATAGTGTATTGTGTAGCCTCCATGTGATTGTATTTTTTACAGATCTTTTCCTGTGAGTGATTTCTAGTCTCATAGCGTTGTGGTCGGAAAAGATACTTGATATGATTTCAATTTTCTTAAATTTATGGCTGTTAGTATTTGCATTATATATTGAGCTCCTCCTATGTGGGGTGTATAAATATTTACAATTGTTATATCTTCTTCATGGATCGATCCCTTGATTATTATGTAGTGTCCTTCTTTGTCTCTTTTAATAGTTTTTATTTTAAAGTTTATGCTGTCTGATATGAGAATTGCTACTGCAGCTTTCTTCTGATTTTCATTTGCATGGAATATCTTTTTCGATCCCCTCACTTTCAGTCTGTGTGTGCCCCTAGGTCTGAAGTGGGTCTCTTGTAGACAGCATATATATGGGTTTTAGTATATCTTGCTCCCAAAGTCCACCTCCTCAACTTGGGATATTTCGCTGTCTATTCAGGTTTTCCACAGATGCAGGGCACTTCAAGTTGATTGTGGAGCTTTAATCCGCTGCTTCTGAGGCTGCTGGGAGAGACCTCCCCCTCTCCTCTTTGTTCGCACAGCTCCTGGGGTTCAGCTTTGGACTTGGCCCCGCCTCTGCATGTAGGTCGTCCGAGGGCGTCTGCTCTTCGCTCAGACAGGACGGGGTTAAAGGAGCAGCTGATTCGGGGGTTCTGGCACAGGCCGGGTGGAGGGAGGGGCACGGATGCGGGGCGAGCCTGCGGCGGCAGAGGCCGGTGTGACGCTGCACCAGCTTGAGGCATGCCACGCATTCTCCCGGGGAAGCTGTCCTTGGATCCCAGGACACCGGCAGTGGCGGGCTGCACAGGCTCCTGGGAGGGGAGGTGTGGAGAGTGACCTGTGCTCGCACACAGGCCTCTTGGTGGTGGCAGCAGCAACCCTAGCGTCCCACACCAGTCTCTGGTGTCCGCGCCGACAGCCGCGGCTCACGCCCGTTTCTGGAGCTCCTTTATGCGGTGCGCTTAATCCCCTCTCCTCTCCCACCAGGAAACAAAGAGGGAAGAAAAAGTCTCTTGTCTCTTCACAGCGCCAGACTTCTCCCGGACTCTCTTCTGGCTAGCCGTGGTGCACTAACCCCTTCAGGCTGTTTTCACTCTACTAACTCCAGACCTCTCCCTGGGATCCGATTGAAGCCTCAGGCTCAGCTTCTCCCCGCCACCGCCCGCCCCAGCGGGTGAGCGGACAAGCCTCTCGGGCTGGTGAGTGCTGGTTGGCACCGATCCTCTGTGCGGGAATCTCTTTGCTTTGCCCTCTGCACCCTGTTGCTGCTCTCTCCTCCGCGGCTCTGAAGCTTCCCCCCTCCACCACCCGCAGTCTCTGCCCCTGAAGCGGCTTCTAGTGTGTGGAAAACTTTCCTCCTTCACAGCTCCCTCCCACTGGTGCAGGTCCCATCCCTATTCTTTTGCCCTACCCAGGTACGTGGGGTGTTTCTTGTCTTTTGGGAGGTCCGAGGTCTTCTGCCCCCGTTCAGTGGGTGTTCTATAGGAGCAGTTCCACGTGTAGGTGTATTTCTGATGTATCTGTGAGGCGGAAGGTGATCTCTGCGTCTTACTCTTCCACCATCTTCTCTCACCCCTCCCCAGTATAATGTTTAATAGCAGTGATGAAAGCAGACATCCTATGTCTTATTCCTGATACTACGGGAAAACAGAGTATTTCACCATTAAAGTAGTTTCTAATTTCTCTTGTGATTTCTTCTTTGACCAATTGATTATCTAGGAGTGTGTAGTTTAATTTTCCCATATCTGTTAACTTTCCAAATTTCTTTCTTTTATTTCTAATTTTGTTCCATTGTGGCCAGAGAATATATAAGGAAGCAAGGAAGCAAGAAAGGAAGGAGGAGCGGAAGAAAGGGAGGAAGGAAGAGAGGAAGGAAGGGAGGAAGAAAGGGAGGAAGGAAGGGAGGAAGAAAGGGAGGAAGAAAGGGAGGAAGAAAGGAAGGAAGGAAGGGAGGAAGGAAGGAAGAAAGGAGGGAAGGAGGGAAGACAGGAAGGAAGAAAGAAAGGGAGAACACAAAATAAAGTACGATAAAGTATAGTTATTAAAATAAAAAATAATTATTAAGAAGAAAAATTATAAAAAAAAAACAGTTCAGTCAGAACCCTAGGACAAATGGTGAAAGCAAAGCTATACAGACAAAATCTCACACAGCAGCACACACATACACACTCAGAAAAAGAAAAAAAGGGGAAAATAGTAATATATCTTGCTCCCAAGTCCACCTCCTCAACTTGCGATATTTCGCTGTCTATTCAGGTAATCCACAGATGCAGGGCACTTCAAGTTGATTGTGGAGTTTTAATCCGCTGCTTCTGAGGGGAAAATAATAGTATATCTTGCTCCCAAAGTCCACCTCCTCAACTTGGGATATTTCGCTGTCTATTCAGGTTTTCCACAGATGCAGGGCACTTCAAGTTGATTGTGGAGCTTTAATCCGCTGCTTCTGAGGCTGCTGGGAGAGACCTCCCCCTCTCCTCTTTGTTCGCACAGCTCCTGGGGTTCAGCTTTGGACTTGGCCCCGCCTCTGCATGTAGGTCGTCCGAGGGCGTCTGCTCTTCGCTCAGACAGGACGGGGTTAAAGGAGCAGCTGATTCGGGGGTTCTGGCACAGGCCGGGTGGAGGGAGGGGCACGGATGCGGGGCGAGCCTGCGGCGGCAGAGGCCGGTGTGACGCTGCACCAGCTTGAGGCATGCCACGCATTCTCCCGGGGAAGCTGTCCTTGGATCCCAGGACACCGGCAGTGGCGGGCTGCACAGGCTCCTGGGAGGGGAGGTGTGGAGAGTGACCTGTGCTTGCACACAGGCCTCTTGGTGGTGGCAGCAGCAACCCTAGCGTCCCACACCAGTCTCTGGTGTCCGCGCCGACAGCCGCGGCTCACGCCCGTTTCTGGAGCTCCTTTATGCGGTGCGCTTAATCCCCTCTCCTCTCCCACCAGGAAACAAAGAGGGAAGAAAAAGTCTCTTGTCTCTTCACAGCGCCAGACTTCTCCCGGACTCTCTTCTGGCTAGCCGTGGTGCACTAACCCCTTCAGGCTGTTTTCACTCTACTAACTCCAGACCTCTCCCTGGGATCCGATTGAAGCCTCAGGCTCAGCTTCTCCCCGCCACCGCCCGCCCCAGCGGGTGAGCGGACAAGCCTCTCGGGCTGGTGAGTGCTGGTTGGCACCGATCCTCTGTGCGGGAATCTCTTTGCTTTGCCCTCTGCACCCTGTTGCTGCTCTCTCCTCCGCGGCTCTGAAGCTTCCCCCCTCCACCACCCGCAGTCTCTGCCCCTGAAGCGGCTTCTAGTGTGTGGAAAACTTTCCTCCTTCACAGCTCCCTCCCACTGGTGCAGGTCCCATCCCTATTCTTTTGCCCTACCCAGGTACGTGGGGTGTTTCTTGTCTTTTGGGAGGTCCGAGGTCTCCTGCCCCCGTTCAGTGGGTGTTCTATAGGAGCAGTTCCACGTGTAGGTGTATTTCTGATGTATCTGTGAGGCGGAAGGTGATCTCTGCGTCTTACTCTTCCACCATCTTCTCTCACCCCTCCCCAGTATAATGTTTAATAGCAGTGATGAAAGCAGACATCCTATGTCTTATTCCTGATACTACGGGAAAACAGAGTATTTCACCATTAAAGTAGTTTCTAATTTCTCTTGTGATTTCTTCTTTGACCAATTGATTATCTAGGAGTGTGTAGTTTAATTTTCCCATATCTGTTAACTTTCCAAATTTCTTTCTTTTATTTCTAATTTTGTTCCATTGTGGCCAGAGAATATATTCTGTGTGAATGCATTTCTTTCAATTTATTGAGACTTATTTTATAGCGTAGCATATAGTCTATCCTGTATAATGCTGCATGTGCACTTGAGGAGACTATGTATTCTGCTCTTATTGGCTGGAGTGTTCTGCAGATGTCTGTTAGGTCTAATTTATTTAGAGTAATGATCACTTCTATTTCCTCTGTGGTCTCTTACATGGTTATTCTTTCTATTATAGAAAGTGGAATATTGAAATCTCCAACTGTTATTATTGAATTGTCTATTTCTCCCTTCAATTATGTCAGTTTTTGCTTCATGATTTTTAGAGCACTGTTGTTAGATGCATATATGTTTATAATTGTTATATCTTCCTGATTATTTGACCATTCTATCATGAAAAAATATCTTTCTTTATCTCTAGTAACATTTTTAAAGTTTTTCTAATTTAAATAAGTCTGATATTAGTGCAGTCACTCTATCATGATTTCTGTGTGCATGATATAACTTTTCCATTATTTCATAATTAATCTACCTGTATCTTTGAAACTAAGTCCTGCATCTTGTAGGCATACATTTGGACTTGATTTTTTACTTCAGTGTTACAATTCTGCCTTGTTTGGGGTTTTTAATCAATTCATTTTCAATGTTATTATTGATATAGTAGATTTATATCTACCATTTTACTTTTTGTTTTCTGTGTGTTTCATGTCTTTTTCTGTTCCTCTATTCCTCCTTTACAGCTTCTTCTGCATTAGGTGAATACTTTCTAGTTTAATGTTTTAATTGTTTTAATGATTTTTGACTACATATGTATATATAATATATAGTGTATAATGTTACATGTAAATATGTATACTTATTTATAGATGCATATGTGCACGCATGTGTGTGTGTGTATGTCATTCTCTTACTGGTCTTTAGATCGTGTGGTCTTAACTTATTACAATTACTTCAGATTTATTATACATTAATTCCAGTGAGATATAGAAATATTACTCCTATATATCTATATTTGCTCTCCTCTTTATTGTGCCATTTATATATATATATACACATATATATATAAAACACCTATGTATGTACAAATTCAATATATTGTTATAATTATTACTTTATGTATTATTTGTTTTAATTAAGCTGAAACAAGAATGGGAGTACAAGTTTTATAAATAATTATCAACTATTTTTTCTAACCTTCTTATTTGCCATTTCTGGTTCTCTTCATTTGTTTGCTTGTTTCTGTGTATTTTGAGTTACCATCTGATGTTGTTTTGTTACTGCAATTCAGTTTTGTTCCTACTCACCCCTTTTATGCTGTTATTGTCATATATATGTGTGTGTGTGTGAGTGTGTGTATATATATATGTATAAAATATATATATATATAATTTTAATAATGCTGTTATCAAATGCATGTGTACAAATATATTTGAGCCCATTTCAGTTGTTTGGGGTGTATATACAGGGATGAAATTACTAGGTTATATGGTAATTCTATGTTTAATTTTGTGTGGGATCACCATACATCTTCTATAGCAGCTGCACCATTTTATATTCCCACCAGCAATACACAAGCATTACAATTTCTCCACATTCCCCTTGAAACTTGTTATTTTCGGTGTGTGTGTGTTTGTGTTTTTAATAACTGCCATCCTAATATGTGTGAAGTAGCATCTCACTGTGGTTTGGATTAACACTTCCCTAATGACTAGTGACGTGCAGCATCTTTTCGTGTGTTTATTGGCTATTTGTGTACTGCATTTGGAGAAATGTCTTTTCAAGTTTTTTGCTCATTTTTAAACTGGTTTGTTAGTGTTTGTTTTGGTGTTGTTAGAATTCTCTTTATATTCTGGATATCAGTCCCATATCAGATATATGATTTGCAAATATTTTCTCCCATTCTGTGTGTTTCCTTTTCATTCTGTTGACAGGATCCTTTGTTGTACAAAAGTTTTTAATTTTGATACAGCCCAACTTATCTATTTTTTTTTATTCCTTGTGTTTTTGGTGTCATACCCAAGAAATCTTGCCAAATCCAATGTCATAAAGTTTGTTCCCCATATTTTTTCTTGTAAGATTTTCTATAGTTTTAGCTCTTACATTTAAGCCTTTGATCCATTTTGAGTTGAATTTTGTATATGGTATATGGTAAGGATGAAACTTAATTCTTTTGCAAGTGGATATCCAGTTTTCCCAGCACTATTTGTTGTCTTCTAGTTGCTTAATGGCAGCCATTCATATTGCCCCTTCTTCTCAAAAGATCTATTTCTATATATTTAAACAAGCATCTTTCAAGTTTTAGAAGTCTAATTTATTAGGAACCATCCACCTTCTGAATTCACTTGCTGTCACTCTGTCTCTAGTTAAGCATTAACTTTACCAAGTGAAATCAATAATTTCCTACTAGATAGCTTTCATCCATAGAGAATAAAACAAAGCATGCTAAGAATTGAATTCAATGTTAACATTTTGACTAACAAAATTAGAGAGTTCTTGAAAACTTGGGAAATTAAGTAACAAATACATACAGAATTGAAGAAAAATTAAAAAGCCAAAAGGTAAGGGTTTTTAAAAAAATTCATTATGCATATAAAACATTGTAGTGGTTTTCACAATTTGACAGATTTTCTGAGGAATTTGGAAACTAGCTGACACATAATAATTTAGATGGACAGATGATACTTCACATAAAGTGCTTCCAAAAAATGTGATGGAACAATGTAATATTGTTCAAATTATATTTACTATAAAATATAGATAATTAAGTACATCTCTAGAGCTTTTCTCAAAAATTCACCTTGACAATAATCCAAAACAGCTTTTTTTATTTTATCACTTAACTCTAATTGACTTATAGTGGATAAACCACATAAGTACTAATTGAATAGAGACTCTGTCAATTTGGTAGCAGAGTTTTAATAAATAACCAGAAACTTTGATATTATTTGTCCTTAAAAAAACTCTGTCTTGTCCTTTAAGTAATGGGTATTGCTATAGTTAGTAACATTCATGACTTGAAAAAACCTATTCACAAGCTACAACAAACAGAAAACATATATCCAGAGCTACTAAATGTAATTTTACCCAGTTAGATAAACAGGATATTGTTCACAATATGTGTGTGTGTGTGTGTGTGTGTGTGTGTGTGTGTGTAAAATTTATAAAAAGTCACGTTTTTAGCTAAATGTTTTTTATCTCAGAATTCAGAATACTTTGGTGAAAATCCTAGTTTTAATTAAAACAAGTTTTGTAGTAAACTTCATTGTTGTATCTCTAAGTGCATAAAAATCCACCAACTACTAGAGAATCAATATTAAATAAAAGCACAAAAACAGAAGTGTAATTAATATTCTAAGAGTTTCTATTTGAATGAATGCTACTAAAATATTCTTTTAAGCATATTTTTTTAAGTGGGCTATACAGTCTCCCTTAATACTATCGATACCATTTAATTAACTTAATGAATTATTTTCCAAAGAGAGAGTACAAGTCAAGCACAGACTAACTCAGTGCAAGTTCAGAATAACATTCATTGTGAATTAGTGGAGTTCAAATTAATTACACTTAAAACAACATTCTCTGAGGGCTTCTGTAACTCATTAATAACATTTAACTTTGAAGAAATAAATATTCTTCCTAGGGAAATATATTATCCTCGTAAAGCACCAAAATACCCTTTGGATATCACAGTAATTTTCCATAGGGAAAATGTGATGTAGTCATATTGTTGATCATTTTACCATGTTGAAAAGGCAACTTGAACTAAAGTTATGAGTCAAGTGATGACCAAAATCCTGCCAATATGCACCTCAATCGAGTCTACTGGGAAAATGGAATATATAACAGGGTAATAAAAATACCTATCTTTAAAGAATATATTGCAAAGGAGACAGACCCAATATCTCTCTTTGGAAATCACTTACAAGAGAACAGTTACCATCTGCAGTTGTTTAGAAGGAGTGAGGAAAAATGACAGAATATTGAAATGTATTTTTAACACAATGAAATTAAGATCACTGTTAGAGTATAATTCATCTGTTTTGTCTCAGAAAGAAAATGTGCTCGTATGAGGTTAAATAAATTCATTTGGATATTCTTTTCCTTTGTTCTAAATGCTTACACTTATTTGAACTTTAAATTGCTTTTGAGAACTATCTGTTAACTCATATTTATTTAATTGGCTGATATATATATATATATCAAGAAATAGAGGAAAAAATTCTAGTCTTTCAGAATTCAGATAACAAGTTCATAGATGTGATTAAATGTGCTCTGGTGATGCTCCCTATCATTCTCTAACCTTTACCAATTTGAAGACAAATGCGTATTTTATAGATGTTTTCCTTAGTGCTATTCCAAAACTTAATAGAATGTTCATTATACAGAAATCTCCAAACTGTTCCATTTAATATATCTGTTAATCTCTGATTGAAAATTACACATGATAGAGTTCTTTTACAGATCATTTGATTAGTTTTCAAAGCTGACCTCTCATGAAAAAGAATGTGATATTGTTATAAATTTGCTTTGGTCTTTCTTCCTCTTGCTCTTTCAGTAGCTTCCCAATTGTACCACTGAAGATTTTCAGTGTCATGTTTTAGGGGAATACTGCATTGTAACTGATACATTTATTTCATCAAATATATATATATATATATTTTTTTTTTTTTTTGTGGTATGCGGGCCTCCCTCTGTAGTGGCCTCT
This sequence comes from Physeter macrocephalus, assembly GCF_002837175.3. NCBI lineage: Eukaryota > Metazoa > Chordata > Mammalia > Artiodactyla > Physeteridae > Physeter > Physeter macrocephalus. The sequence goes on along the minus strand of NC_041234.1, from coordinate 68,918,174 downwards.
CCCGTTGCGGAGCACCGGCTCCGGACACGCAGGCTCGGCAGCCATGGCTCACGGGCCCAGCCGCTCCGCGGCATGTGGGATCCTCCCAGACCGGGGCGCGAACCCGGTTCCCCTGCATCGGCAGGCGGACGTGCAACCACTGCGCCACCAGGGAAGCCCCTCATCAAATAATTTTTACTGTCCTCAACTGTTCATCATTTGGTCTTCCCAAGTAAATAACTGGGAAATTTATGACTTGCCTAATGGGTTGACAGTTCAGAGTTGGTTTAATGTGGTCCAAATGCCTAGTAAAAGTATTTGGGACATACAATTCAGATTTTCACTTTTTATTTAAAGTTTTGTGGGATTTAAAGTTCCCCTAATATTGTTGAAGATAATCTGTTGCAACTTGATACCTTCAATCTATTCATGTAAGTGAACTAGTCAGAGTAGCAAAAGGACACACTAGAAACAAATATGATAAGATGAGTGATCCTATTTTCACCTGACATCTCTCCAATATCCACTGAGACTTTTGGGGAACAAATTGAATAAAGTTACCATCACCAAAATAATAATTTGTGCCCATATGAGTAAGCAAACATCTGGAAATAGGTGGGGTTGGAAAGCTTACTATGAAAATATCGTTAGAGTTGGCTACCTTATAGCTACAAATATATCTATACATTTTTATGCTAATAAATTTTTTATTCTACACCAGACTTTTAATCAATCCATGATTCCATAATCATATATTAGTTCTGAATTTAGACTCCCCAGAGTTTTATTCCTATATAACTTAAAGTCTAAATTAGTTGCCTAGCTTAACAAAGAGCAGGTTTTAAATTAAGCAAATTCTTAATATTAACAACCTAGGATTGCATTTAGAGTAAAATGATGAAAGAAGCAAAATTCTCACACAATGAAACTGTCTATAATTACACAGATACTTTTCATATTTCAAAACACTGCAAATACATGAAGACATAGCTCGCAATATCAACAACCATCAAACAATGAGAAGTGACTTTCATTTGCTATAGCATTTCTGATTAATCAACAAGTGTAGCAGTTTTTATATTATCAGGTTATTGGGACCTCAGCGAAACAATGGTGACAACCTTACACTGGTTCAGTTAACAATAGTTACTAAGAAGAGTCTTCCTTTCCTCTTTAAAAGTAGTATTTGATGAAAATAACAATTCAAACCTCGTAAAAGAAGAAAATCTTCAGAATTACCACAGCAGCCAAAAATAATCTCATGGATCATATCACTGAATACATTTTGTTTCATGTCTATCCACAATACTTTGAAAGAATTAAAACTTATTTGTTAATATTAATTGATATACTTTAATAAAATGAGCTGTGATATCTTTCATTTCAAAATTCTGTGACATATTCTGCATCATGTGACTGTAAAATATTTTAAACACCCAAATCTATGCAAAACTAAGAATGCAGGTAAATGCCAAATTTTTAATTACTTTATTCTTTTATATTTTATCATATTGAAATAGTTCACACATACTTGATGAAGAGGCAATGACACTGATGCAAAACATTATCACGCTAGGAGTGTTGTGATGCCAAGTATACTTCACAAAGCACTAATTGTATTTGGCTTTTGAAATTGGAAAGTAAAACATTTTCATTTTTTCTGGGGGATTAGCAGAGAATTTTTTATCATTCTTTAGAACTTTGATTTATAGCGTGAACTTAATATGTACAAGTCCAAAGCAGAACAAGACCATTACCTTAGTGTGACTTTTAACTTTTTTTAATTTAATGAATAATCTATCAAACTTATAGATTCTCCTTTTAGAAGATGGAAAAAGGGACTTTTGGTCTATGGCCACAGACACTATGAAAAACATACCGAATTATTAATGACCAATAAATGTAGCCAATGCCTTTCATCCAATAATCTTGACCTATTTGTGCTAATGAAGTGGGCTTGGTAATAACTATTGCTATTCTATAAAGCAGGAAGCCTGTGTTTATTTAGACTGGGAAAACTGGGTCACACCTGCCTTGTGTAAGAACTCACTTGGCAAAATCTTCACACTTCAGTTTTAACCCATTTTTTGAATATATCTTTCAAGAAATAGAAATTGTTCTCTTCATTTAAAAATTAATAATTCTACCATTATAAACTTCCCCTATTATAAATTCTGGGAGTTTCTTACAAGCATGCTAGGTCCTTTGCATAATGAGTTTTTTTAGAGTACTGAATCATTAATAATAAATGCTGTCCAGTGTATTTGTTAACAAAGGCTATTACAGTTAAACATGTTAATGTACGTTATTACAGAGACTCATAGGTGACTATTAACACAAAATCAGTCATGATATTTTAGGATTATTTGGGGAAATATTTGTTCATAAATTTACTATTAGTTACTTATTCAAGAACTATATTTTTCAAAAGCAATAGTTAATGTTATTGCTTCTAGGCCTTTTGGCTAAGATCAAGTGAAGAGTTAATTTTAGTGACTAAAGAGATATGTAGTCAATTAATTTATATTTTAAAATGTAATTGATAGTTTTTAAAATATGCCATTTAAATATGCCTTTCAACACAATCTACAGTATTGGTGTCTTTGACTTTGACATAAAGAATAGGAAGTACAAGAAAAAATATATTCAAAGGTACTGAAAAAGTACCATTTCATGCTTATTAAAAAACAAAGTCTGTCATATATAATACTATGTAATGCTGTTAAAAGATATACATAGAAAGAAAACTCAGATATTTAAATTACTTTGGACATTCCATTTAAATAATTTTGTTTCTATAAAACTGATTTTTATACTGAAAATATATACAACAGAGAAAGTGTGAGCTATTACTATCATCATTGCTAGCCATTTACAATCTGAAGAAGAGAAAGGATTTCTTCCCCTAATGATGCTCTTTGAATAGGGCACTAATAAGAACAAGGATAAACAGTAGTGGCACCAGATATTCCCACTGCTGGGATCACCTCTATGTTATTCTAAGCTAGGATTTGGAAATGTCAAAGTATATAATGAAACAACTGTGAAAACATTTATTCTATGGTAACTTTGAATAAATTGATTCAAATGTGAGAGAAGTCATGCAAACTTTCTCTAGTGGAAATATTCTTACTCCTGTTACAATGTTTATGAACTATTACCCATAATATACGTGGTTATGAATTAACCATTTGGAATTCAGTATTACATATTACTTGAATGCAATTTTCAATAAATTCTAATTTACCTCAGCCAAACATTATGCATGTGAGCATTTATTCAGTATTTTGTATTTTAATTAGTCAAACTCAATATGTTCCTGGTGTCAATATGCTGATTGTCTTTGAGCAAGAGAGAAGAAAAAAATGTTGCTTTTCATTTTTGAAGCAGAGAATACCTAGTACTTGCTTTTCTATTTGTGCTTATATTGATTTGCATATTCTTTAGAGGTAGGTCATTGAAAAAACAATGCTTTATATAATTTTACACTAATAATGCAAGTACATTTAATTAGCCAAGAGATAAAACTAATTGCTTGCTTTTATTAATGCAGATATCATAACTGTACTGTAAATGGCATATGAAGATTTTCTTTCAAATTGTTTTTTTGATAATGCTCCAGTTGTATTAGGCATACTATAGATTCAATATTTTTTATCTGTACAAATTTATACCTGTTTTGTAATGAGAAACATTAGAATGTTTGTACAGATACATTTGTAATGAGGAGTTTTGTAATGAGAAGCATTAGAATGAGGAGTTTTGTGAAGTTTTGTAATGAGGAGCATTAGAATGTTTGTACAGATATAAGATGGACAAGCATTAATCAAATTTAGCCTAATGAACTATAACTTTGATGTTTGCACTGAAAACAACCTGTATTTGAATTACTCTGTACAAGATTTCAAAGGTAAGTGTACGTGCTATAAAAACATATAAAGAATCAGAGATAGTGTTCATTTAAACAGCAATCTTTCTTCACAGCAAACTAAAGTTTGATTAACAAAATAGATAAATAAACTGTTATAATGTAATAGACTAATCATATATTTCTTACAAAGTGGCTGAAGATATGGAGGAAAAAAAATAAGATTTCTTAAAATGTACTTAATCCAAATATATGTATGTAATTTGTGAATGACAGCCAATTTAACTACTCCATTTAAGAGGAAGATGATAAATAAGGCATAGGTTTTGTGTGTGTGTGTGTGTGTCTGTGTCTGTGTCTGTGTATGTAAAATAGGGAGGATGTGATTGTGGTGGCATGGAAGAGAGCACAATATCCATAGAGGTCTGGGGACGATAGAAATGAGTGAAGAAAAGGAGAGATATAGGTACAGGGAGACTTGCAGGGAGCTAGTGCGAACAGTCCTTTGGACAGTTAATTGGAACCTTAAGTGAAGAGGAAGGCCCCAGAGGCAGTACTCTTTCTCAATTGAGGGAAATTAACCAAAAATGATACCTGATAAATGGACACGGAAATAGATGAAACATGTTCACTGTATGTAGGCTGGCAGATTAAGATAGAATATAAAGCAACATTCCCTGAATTAAGCAGCATATTTATTTCAATACATTTTTCCTAAAATTGCTTTTCCTCACTATTAACATGTATCCTCCCCTACATACGGATTTTATTGTACATACACACACAACTTAAGTGCAATTCAGTACATACACTTGAACTTTCTTTTACTAAGAAAAGAAGAAAGGATTAACCTCATATTCTTATTCTATTTTTAACTCATTAAGTTTTCTAGTGATTCAATTGCACATAGGCTCTAAAGATGGACCTGCATTTATTCACTATAGCAACAAAACTTACTATGTTACTGGGGTGAATTACGAAGACATATTTCTAAATGTTAAAGAAACCATTAATTCCCAGGAAATACATCAGTCCCTAATATGTATCTCACATTTTATATATTGTTAGATTTGTTTTGCTAATATTTTAAAAGGACCTTGTGCTTATATTTATGAGGAATATTGTTTGTAGCTTTTTTATTCTTTTCTTTTTTATTTCATACGGTTTTTCCTGGGTTTTGGTGTCAGAATAATGTTAGTCCTTTAAATGAGTTGTAATACATTCCTTCTTGTATTTTTTGAAAAAGTCTGTGTAGAATTGTTATTCTTTCTTCCTTAAACATTTTTGAAAATTCACCTTTGAGACTCTCTGGGCTTGATGTTTTCTTTGTGGGAAGATTTTCAGAAAAAAAGTAAATTCTTTTTATAGATATAGAACTGTTCAGATTATATATTTTCTTCTTCAGAGAGTTTTGATAACTTGTGTCTTTCAAGGAATTTATTTATTTCTTCTAAGTTGTCCAATTTGTTGGAAAAAAGTTGTGCTTAACTATTCTCTTATTTTTTACTATCTGTAGGATCTTTGGAGATGGCTCCCCTTTTTTTCCTGATATTGATTGATTGATTTTTGTTCCCTAACTTTTTTCTTGGTTGCTTTAGCAAGGGGTATATCAGTTTTATTAAAGTTTTCAAAGGACAAGTTTTGACTTGTTCATTTTTGCTAATGCTTGTTTTCTATTTTGTTGGGTTATGATTTTTTCTTTATTACTTCCTTCTACTTACTTTAGGTTTATTTTGTATTTATTTTCTAGCTTAAGTTAGTATCTTGGTACATTAATTTTAGACCTCTCTTTTTTTCTAATATAAGCATTTAAAGCTTATGTTTCCTCTGAGAACAGCCTTAGTTATTTGCATCTCATTAATTTTGATATATTGTATTTTTATTACAATTCAATTTCGAATAGTTTCTTAAACTTCTTGACTTCTTCTTTTACTCATTGAAATATGTTGTTTAAATTCCAAATATTGTGATTTTTCCTAGGTATCTAATTGTTATTTATACTTTAATTCCATTAAGTTCAATAAATATATTGTGTGCTTTCAATCCTTTGAAATTTATTGATTTGTTTTATGGTCCAGCAAATGGTCTACCTTGGTGAATGCACTATGTGCATTTGGAAAACAATTCATATCCTGAAGTTTTAGGATGTAATATTCTGTATGTAATTATCAATTAGGTGAATGTGGTTGATTGTGTTGTTTGGATCCTCTATTTCTTACTGATTTTTTTTTTTAATCTACTTGTTCTGTCAGTTGCAAAGAGAATGATGTTTAAAATCTCCTACTATTTATGGTACTACCTATTCCTTGTTTTAATTTCATCATTTTTGCTTCACATATTTTGAAGAAATTAAGTGCATACCCATATAATATTAATATATTTTCCTAATGAATTAACACTTTTATAATTATAAAATAGTTTTATTTTTGTCTTGAAGTCTATTTTTCTAATATTAGCATGGCTACTCTGGCTATTTATATTTACTGTTCAATTTATATATCTTTTCCCATCCATTTATATTCAAACTATCTATATCTTTGTATTTAAAATGCATCTCTTCTAGACAGCATAAAGTTGGATTTTGCTTTCTGCCTTCATGTAGAGTGTTTACCTTGTTAACATTTAATGTAACTATTGATATAGTTTAATTTGGTTTCCCATTTTATTGTTAATTTTCTGCTTGTCCTCTATTTTTCTTAACATCTGTTCCTCTTTTTCTGCCTTTTTTGGATTATTTGAATTTTTTTAGATTTCCACTTCAATTTATTTATTGGCTTTTTAGCTATATATGTCTTTGCATTTTTTTAGTGATTGCTCTAGTAATTAGAATACATATACTTAAATTTTTACAATCTACTTAAAATTAAGGTATTGTTAAAAAATTATTCTGACACTTGTTAAAACTATAAGGAAGACTTTATTCAAGACACTGTCATAGGTGTGGTGTGAAGATAATTTCAATAAAGGAGAGAGATTGAGCTCTTCTCTGAATACAGTAAAGACAGCTGAGGACTTATAGTCAAAGAGAAGAGAGAGGGGGAGATGGATGGGGAGATGGAACATTACTAAGAGGAAACATCAAGGGTAGGGAGATTCTTGATAAACCAATTCATCAGAATTCTTGCTGAAGGCAGGCCTGAGTAATCAAATATCGAGGGTGTGAGATTCTCTCTAAACTGAATTTTCAGGACTTGGCAGGCCAAAGAGAGGGCCCAAAGATGAGATCTAGTCAAAAAGAGGGCTCAGAGGAGCCTGTCTAAAGTTTGGTGAAGGAGAGAGTCTTTGGCAGTACCACTGAACATAAAATGTAGTAATTTACTGTGTTTACTATGACATATTTTTTGGAGAACAATACCAAAGTATAGAGTATTAAGCAAGAATTTGTAAACTTTTCCACATAACGATGTTTTTAACTACCCACTTTGTCATTCTTCTACAGATTTCTTCTGGAAGAGACTTAAAGCATATTATTTCTGTATCAAAAGAAAGAAAGTTAATTTGGGGGAGGAATAAAAGTATTTGATAAAAACGGTTCTGATAATTGGATAAGGAAAATCTGAAAATATTAATTATATTTATAATTTAAATCAATTATTTAAAGTGTCTATGTTTTCTCTTTATCACTTCTCTGGGCAGATTGAGCAATGACTCAATAATAATCATGATATTAAATCCTGCAGGCACATTACAAGAAAGACATTATAATATTATTGTAGTTAATACAAATATAACAGTTAACAGAGAATATTCCAAGACCATGTTCTTATATTCAACCCAAAGGATTTTAGCAGTGCTTCTTGACTACGGTTGCCAGATTTGACAAATAAAAGTACAAGTTGCCCAGTAAAATTTGAATTTTATATAAACTCCAACTAACTATTAGTGTAAGTATGCCTCATGCAATATTTAGATCTACTTATGCTAAAAAAGAAAAATGTTGTTTATCTGAAATCCAAATTTATCTGGACATCCTGTATTTTATCTGGCAGTCCTATTCTTTTTTTTTTTTTTTTTTTTTTTTGTGGTATGCGGGCCTCCCCCTGCTGTGGCCTCTCCCGTTGCGGAGCACAGGCTCCGGACACGCAGGCTCAGCAGCCATGGCCCACGGGCCCAGCTGCTCCGCGGCACGCGGGATCCTCCCACACCGGGGCGTGAACCCGGTTCCCCTGCATCGGCAGGCGGACGCGCAACCACTGCGCCACCAGGGAAGCCCTGGCAGTCCTATTCTTGATATGATGCTCTAATGTATCCATGAATTTTCTGTAAGTGCACAATAACCACAAACAACATCAATGAGAATTTATTTGTTTTCAATCAGATGTTAAAAAGATAACTTAAGTAACCCTTGCATATGCATAGTAGGTAAATATTTTAAAGAATAAACTTATCATATATTTCTTATATACATCCTAACATTATAAACCATATACCTTGTGGGGAAAGAGAAGAACTACTTTCTCAATATTAAATTCTTCAATTTAAATCCCAGCTCTTGAAAAACACTCTCTTTTTTACCATATTAGACCAGCTCTGCTCCCTACTCTCCAAAAAATTCCTTTCATTTTTTTAAGGAATACATGATATTATTTTAGCAAAGACCTTTTGAGCAATTAATATTTATTTGGTTCTAATATTTCTGATATTGATGGAGGCTAGACCATATACAAAAATTTTGGTAAATCTGTTGCTTTTCGTTTTGTGGTGCAATCTATTTTAGTTTATGTCTAAAAAAAATGTTTAAGGAGGCACATTCTGTTATTCTGGTCATCTTAATATTAACTAATAAATTATTAATCATTTATGAATATTACTGTGCTAATTCAAAGTTAGCAGGATAGAAGATGTGAGAGCCTTGCTGAAGGCAGGCATGGATTTATACTGAGATAGTCACACTTACTTGCTTGGCCCTGCCTGTGACCAAGGATCCACATTTGTAAGAAAGACAAACCAAATATTAAATTTTTATTACATGAATTGCAGGAAGATTTTTGAGCTACTGTACAATAAAAATGTGTTTTAAACACAAGGGATAATATGTATCTATATTATTTATTTTTACAAAAGCTATTAAAAGTAAAATTGCATCTAAACAAGTCAATAAGTATGAAGTATGTCTATATTTTTGCATTTTTTTCCTAAAGTGTTGCAATTCCAACCCAAAATACATTTTCCCCAAGGTTTGAATCATCTGTCAATTCCACAGAGCAATCATTATATAATTGAAATATGCAAATATGCAGATTTTTGAATTACACATTTTATGATATTGTGTGGTTACATAAGTTGTAAAATGAAACTCACTATTAAAACTACTTAGAATATTTTATCAAATCAATTTAAGACATAGTCAATATACTATTATGGTACTCTTTTTTGAAAATAAGCTTTATACCTTAATCATTACATATTAAAAAGTTTATTATAGCTCTGTTGTGATTCATCCTATTTACTCAGGTAAAACATATATATATTTTCAAAACCTAAATTGCTCTGACAATATTACACCTCTAGGAACAATACAATGCAGGTATTTTTCAATATTCAACTAATGTGTTTATTCCCGGCTAGTCTTGCCAATTATTTATAATATCATAGAGATAGTAAAATGTAATTGAAATCTACTTTATGTCACTTAACTGAGTACATTATGTATATCATATAATTTAGAAAATTTTATTAGATTCCATTAGTCATGTTCCAAAGGCTACAAACACAGCAAATATGAACAATATATATTAGCATTTATAACACCAGTGCCTAACATTCACACCTTTCAAAATAATGATAGAATAGATGCCATACATATGCATTTGCATACATGCATATGTTTGCCCACAATTAATTTTTATTTTGTAGTTAATATCTTATTTTTATGGGCTTTTTAAAGTTTGTTTTATATAAATTTTGGATGGTAACTGCATATATTATCAAATATAAATTCCTTTCATTTAAACAAATACATGTTGTTTCTCAAAGAAAATTTAGATCATTTTCTATAAATTAAATGTAAATCAACAGTGATAGATTACATTTATTTATACAAGAGTGTGAGTATAAATTGGTGTAGGTAGATATGAATGTTTTAAAATATATGGTAACAACTTACACAAGCAAAAGGGTAAAAAGCAATGACATATTTTGATTATTGGTTAGTTGCACCAGAAAGTATAAACATAAAATTAAACATTCCATTAAGCAACAATTTAGTATTTTAAATGAAGGGAAAATGCATAGTCAAACTGACAAATAGAAATAATATGAGTGCTACAATTTTCACATCAATCTAAGGGAAAAAATGTTTTGAATTACAGTCTTTTTAATCCTATGTGATAAAGAAAATTATTTCAAATGTGTAATAATTTCAAGCAGTATAATCCAGATTTCACTGTGCCCCTATCAAATCTAACAGTATAAAAGTGTGCTTCTGAGTAATGTATATCTTCTGGCATTTCTGAAAAACAGTTGAAAGATTTTGCATTAGAAAAGTGGTGAGAGATTGGCTCAAGATGGCAGAGTAGAAGGATGTGTACTCACTCCCACTTGCAAAAGTACCAGAATCACAACTAACTGATGAATAATCATTGACAGAAAGACACTGGAACTTACCAAAAAAGATAGCCCATATCCAAAGACAAAGGAGAATCCACAATGAGATGGTAGGCAGGGCACAGTCACGATAAAATCAAATCCCATAACCAGTGTGTGGGCAACTCACAAACTGGAGAACAATTATACCACAGAAGTCCACCCACTGTAGTGAAGGTTCTGAGCCCCATGTCAGGCTTCCCAACCTGGCGGTCTGGCAATGGGAGGAGGAATACCCAGAGAATTGGACTTTGAAGGCCAGAGGGATTTCATTGCAGGACTTTGACAGGACTGGGGGAAACAGAGACTCCATGCTTGGAGGGCACACACAAAGTAGTGGATTCACCAGGACCCAGGTGGAAGGAGCAGTGACACCATAGGAGACTGAACCAGACCTACCTGCCAGTGTTAGAGGGTCTCCTGCAGAGGTGAGGGGCAGCTGTGGCTCACCACAGGGACAAGGACACTGGCAGCAGAAGTTCCAGGAAGTACTCATTTTCTTGAGCCCTCCCGGAGTCCATCATTAACCCAACCAAAGAGCCTGTAGGCTCCAGGGCTGGGTCCCCTAAGGCCAAACAACCAACAGGGAGGGAACACAGCCCCACCCATCAGCAGACAAGAGGATTAACGTTTTACTGAGCTCTGTCCACTAGAGCAACACCCAGCTCTACCCACCACCAGTCCCTCCCACCAGGAAGCTTACACAAGCCTCTTAGATAACCCTATCCACCAGAAGGCAGACAGCTAAAGCAAGAACTACAATCCTGCAGACTGTGGAATGAAAACCACAATCACAGAAAGATAGACAAAATGTAAAGGCAGAGGACTATGTCCCAGAGGAAGGAACAAGATGAAACCCTGGAAAAACAACTAAATGAAGTGGAGATAGGCAACCTTCCAGAAAAAGAATTCAGAATAATGATACTGAAGATGATCGAGGACCTCAGAAAAATAATGAAGGCAGGATCCGGAAGATGCAAGAAATGTTTTAAAAAGACCTACAAGAATTAAAGAACAAACAAATAGAGATGAACAGTACAGTAACTGAAATGAAAAATACACTAGAAAGAATCAATAGCAGAATAACTGAGGCAGAAGAACGGATAAGTGACTGGGAAGACAGAATAGTGGATATCTCTGCTGTGGAACAGAATAAAGAATGATAAGAAATGAAGACAGCCTAAGAGACCTCTGGGACAACATTAAATGCACCAAAATTGGCATTATAGCAGTCCCAGAAGGAGAAGAGAGAGAGAAAGGACCCGAGAAAATATTTGAAGAGATTATAATAGAAAACTTCCCTAACATGAGAAAGGAAATAGCCACCCAACTGCAGGAAGTGTATAGAGTCCCAGACAGGAGAACCCAAAGAGAAACACGCCAAGATACATAGTAATGAAACTGACAAAAATTAAAGCCAAAGAAAAATTAGTAAAAGCAACAAGGGAAAAAAGGCAAATAACATACAAGGGAACTCCCATAAGGATAACAGCTGATTTCTCAGCAAAAATACTGCAAGCCAAAAGGGAGTGGTATGATACATTTAAAGCGATGAAAGGGAAGAATCTAAAACCAAGAATACTCTACCCAGCAAGTATCTCATTCAGAATCGATGGAGAAATCAAAAACTTTATAGAGAAGCAAAAGCTAAGAGAATACAGCACCACCAAACCATCTCTACAACAAATGCTAAAGGAAATTCTCTAAGAAAGAAACACAAGAGAAAAAGAAACCCCCCAAAATTAAGAAAATGGTAATAGAAACATACATATCAATAATTACCTTAAATGTGAATGGATTAAATGTTCCAACCAAAAGACACAGATTGGGTGAATGGATACGAAAACAAGGTCAATATATGTGCTGTCTACAAGAGACCCAATTCAGACCTAGGGACACATACAGACTGAAAGTGATGGGATGGAAAAAGATGTTCCATGCAAATGGAAATCAAAAGAAAGTAGGAGTAACAATACTCATATCAGATAAAATAGACTAAAATAAAGAATGTTACAGGAGACAAGGAAGGACACTACATAATGATCAAGGGATCAATCTAAGAAGAAAATATAACAATTATAAATATATATTCAACCAACATAGGAGCTCCTCAGTACATAAGGCAAAAGATAACAGCTATAAAAAGGGAAGTTGAAGGTAACACAATAATAGTTGGGGACTTTAACATTTTGCTTACACCAATGGACAGATCTTCCAGACAGATAATTAATAAGAAAACACAAGTTTTAAATGACACAATAGACCAGATTTATTTAATTGATATTTATAGGACATTCTATCTGAAAACAGCAGATTACACTTTCTCCTCAAGTGCCCATGAGACATTCTCCAGGATAGATCACACCTTGGGTCACAAATAAAGCCTCAGTAAATTTAAGAAAATTGAAATCATATCAAACATCTTTTCTGACCACAATGCTATGAGGCTAGAAATAAATTACAGGAAAAAATACTGGAAAAAATACAACACATGGAGGCTAAACAATACAAAGATCAACAAAACTAAAAGCTGGTTCTTTGAGAAGATTAAAAAAAATGATAAACCTTTATCCAGACTCATTAAGAAAAAGAGGAAAAGGAATCAAATCAATAAAATTAGAAATAGAAAATGAGAAGTTACTACAGACACTGTAGAAGTGCAAAGCACCATAAGAGACTATTAAAAGCAACTATATGCCAAAAAAATGGACAAATTCTTAGAAAAGCATAACCTTCTGAGGTGGGACTAGGAAGAAATAGAAAATATGACCAGACCAATCACAAGGAAATTGAAACTGTGATTAAAAATCTTCCAACAAAGAAAAGCCCAGGGACAGATGGCTTCACAGGTGAATTCTATCAAACATTCAAAGAAGAGCTAACACCCATCCTTCTCAAACTCTTCCAAAAAATTGCAGAGGAAGGAACACTCCCAAACTCATTCTATGAGGTCACCATCACCCTGATACCAAAACCAGACAAAGATACTACAAATAAAGAAAATTACAGACCAATATCACTGATGAATATAGATGCAAAAATCCTCAACAAAATACTAGCAAACCAAATCCAACAACACATTAAAAGGATCAAACACCATGATCAAGTGGGATTTATCGATGCAAGCCTTCTTCAATATATGCAAATCAATCAATGTGATACACCATATTAACAAATTAAGGAATATAAACCATATGATCATCTCAATGGATGAAGAAAAATCTTTTGACAAAATTCAACACCGATTTATGATAAAAACTCTCCAGAAAGGGGGCCCTGAGGGAACCTACCTCAACATAATAAAGGCCATATATGACAAACCCACAACAAACATCATTCTCAATGGTGAAAAACTGAAAGCATTTCCTCTAAGATCAGGAACATGACAAGGATGTCCACTCTCGCCATTATTATTCAACATAGTTTTGGAAGTCCTAGCCACGGCAGTCAGAGAAGAAAAAGAATAAAAGGAATCCCAATTGGAAAAGAAGAAATAAAACTGTCACTGTTTGCAGTTGACATGATACTATACATAGAGAATCCTAAGATGCTACCAGAAAACTACTAGATCTAATCAATGAATTTGGTAAAGTAGCAGGATACAAAATTAATGCACAGAAATCTCTTGCATTCCTATACACTAAGAATGAAAGGTCAGAAAGAGAAATTAGGGAAACAATCCCATTCTCCATTGCAACCAAAAAATAAAATACCTAGGAATAAACCTAACTAAGGAGACAAAAGACCTGTATGCAGAAAACTATAAGACACTGATGAAAGAAATTAAAGAAGATACAAACAGATGGAGAGATATACCATGTTCTTGGATTGGAAGAATCAATATTTTGAAAATGACTCTGCTACCCAAAGCAATCTACAGATTCAATGTAATCCTTATCAAACTACCCCTGGTATTTTTCACAGAACTAGAACAAAAATTTTCACAATATGTATGGAAACACAAAAGGCCCTGAATAGCCAAAGCAATCTTGAGAAAGAAAAACGGAGCTGGAGGAATCAGGCTCCTAGTCTTCAGACTATACACAAAGCTACAGTAATTGAGACTGTATGGTACTAGCACAAAAACAGAAATATAGATCAATGGAACAGGAGAGAAAGCCCTGAGATAACCCCATGCACATATGGTCACCTTATCTTTGTTAAAGGAGGCTAGAGTATACAATGGAGAAAGACAGCCTCTTCAATAATTGGTGCTGGGAAAACTGGACAGCTACATGTAAAAGAATGAAATTAGAACACTTCTCAACACCATACACAAAAATAAACTCAAAATGGATTAAAGACCTAAATGTAAGGCCAGACACTATAAAACTCAGAGGAAAACATAGGCAGAACACTCTATG
>NC_041234.1:68881535-68903359 GCF_002837175.3 Physeter macrocephalus | reverse complement strand
CAAATGAAGCAACTGACAAAGGATTAATCTCCAAAATTTACAAGCAGCTCATGCAGCTTAATATCAAAAAAACAAACAACCCAATCCAAACATGGGCAGAAGACCTAAATAGAAATTTCTCCAAAGAAGATATACAGATTGCCAATAAACACATGAAAAGATGCTCAGCATCACTAATCATTAGAGAAATGCAAATCAAAACTACAGTCAGGTATCACCTCACACTGGTCAGAATGGCCATCATCAAAAAATCTACAAACAATACATGCTGGAGAGGGTATGGAAAAAAGAGAACCCTCCTGTAGTACTGGTGCACATGTAAATTGATGCAGCCACTATGCAGAACAATTTGAATATTCCTTAAAAATCTAAAAATTGAGCTACCATATGACCCAGCAATCCCTCTACTGGGCATATACCCAGAGAAAACCATAATTCAAAAAGAGTCATGTACCACAATGTTCATTGCAGCACAATTTACAATACCCAGGACATGGAAGCACTCTATGTGTCCATCAACAGATGAAGGGATAAAGAAGATGTGGTACATATATACAATGGAATATTACTCAGCCATTAAAAGGAACGAAATTGGGTCATTTGTAGTGAGTTGGATGGACCTAGAGTCTGTCATATAGAATGAAGTAAGTCAGAAAGAGAAAAGCAAACACGTATGCTAACACATGTATATGGAATCTAAAAAAAAAAGGTTCTGATAAACCTAGGGGTAGGACAGGAATAAGGACACAGACATAGTGAATGGACTTGAGGACACAGGGAGGGGGAAGTGTAAGCTGGGATGAAGTAAGAGAGCAGTATTGACATATATATATACTACCAAATGTAAGATAGATAGCTAGTGGGAAGAAGCTGCATGGCACAGGGAGATCAGTTTGGTGCTTTGCAACCCCCTAGAGGGGTGGGATAAGGAGGGAGAGAGGGAGATACAAGATGGAGGGGATATGGGGATATACATATGCATATAGCTGATTCCCTTTGTTTTACAGCAGAAACTAACAAAACACTGTAAAGCAATTATACTCAAATAAAGATGTTAAAAAAAAAAAGAAATTGGGTTGAAGGTCAAAATATGCACTGGAGAGAGACAGTTAATTTCAGATTAAACAGTATTTCCTTACATTGACCCCAAATCACAATACTAAGTAAGTAGCCAATGAAATAAAATGAAAATTCACTTCATGTTCAAAATGAAATAAGTAATGTATATGAAAGTCTTTATCAACTATAAGTGATTGCTCATAATAAAGTAATGTAACATATCAAATTAAAATTTAAATTAGGAAAGCAAAGTCAAATTTAAATATGTAATTTATGACTTTAACATTAGTGTGAGATTTGGCAATTACAACTTAGTATTCCTCATAATGTACTGAAAGCAGGATTTTGGACCTCTTATCACTGTATTTTGTGAGATTATATGAGTTTAATATTTTTTTTATTGTACTTAGTTCTGTTTTGGTCAGATGTATCTGGTGCCTGTCTTAAAATATTAAATGGCAAACAAAAAGGCAGCCTCCTTAATGGGAGAAGGCATTTACAAATGATATATCTGCTAAGGGGTTAATATCCAAAATATAGAAATAATCCATACAATTCAATAAAAAAATCTCAATTAAAAAATCGGCAGAGGGCTTGAACAGACATTTTTTTCCAAAGAAGATATACAGATGGCCAACAGACAAATGAAAGAATGCTCAACATCACTAATCATCAGGGAAATGCAAATTAAAATCACTATGAGATACCAACTCACACCTATCAGAATGGCTATCATCAAAAAGACAACAAAGAACACATCCTGGGCTTCCCTGGTGGCGCAGTGGTTGCGCGTCCGCCTGCCGATGCAGGGGAACCGGGTTCGCACCCCGGTCTGGGAGGATCCCACATGACGCGGAGCGGCTGGGCCCGTGAGCCATGGCCGCTGAGCCTGCGCGTCCGGAGCCTGTGCTCCGCAACGGGAGAGGCCACGGCAGAGGGAGGCCCGCATACCACAAAAAAAAAAAAAAAAAAAAAAGAACACATCTTGGCCAAGATGTGGAGAAAAGGGAACCCTCCTGTACTGTTGGTGGGAATGTAAATTGATACAGCCACTCCAGAAAACAGTATGGAGGTTCCTCAAAAAATTAAAAATAGAACTACCATATGATCCAGCAATTTTACTTCTGGGTATTTACCCAAAGGAAACAAAAACACTAATTCAGAAAGAAATATGCACACCAATGTTCATTGCAGCATTTATTATAATTGCCAAGATAGGAAAGCAAACAAGTGTCTCTCCTTAGATGAATGGATAAAGATGTTATTGTGTGTGTATATATATATATATATATATATATAAAGTGAAATCAAACTTGCCAACAGAGACAACATGGATC
The DNA here is from genome assembly GCF_002837175.3 of Physeter macrocephalus. Taxonomy (NCBI): domain Eukaryota; kingdom Metazoa; phylum Chordata; class Mammalia; order Artiodactyla; family Physeteridae; genus Physeter; species Physeter macrocephalus. The sequence continues at coordinate 68,900,963 of NC_041234.1, read as the reverse complement.
TATCTAGAGGGTATCATGCTAAGTGAAATAAGTCAGACAGAGAAAGAAAAATACTCTATGATCTTACTTATATGAGGAATCTAAAAATCAAAAGAGAGAAAACAAAGCAAAAACAGGCTCATAGATACAGAGAATAAATGTGTGGTTACCACAATGTAGGGTGGTGAGGTGTTGAAATAAGTGAAGGGGATTAAGAGGTACAAACCTCCAGTTACAAAATAAATAAGCCATGGGGATATACAGAATAAGGATACAGAATAAAGAATATGGTCAATAATATTGTAATAACTTTGTATGAGGACAGATGGTTACTAGACTTATGGTGTTGATCATTTCATAATGTATGCAAATGTCAAATCACTCTGTAGTACACCTGAAACTAATATAATGTTGTACATCAACTATATTTCAATCAATCAATCAAATATTGCGTGGTGCACTTTAAACCTGACTTTAATAAATGACCATTATACTCTCCACGCATTAAGGATATGGATTAGACATTTCTTGAGACATTCTGATCTTTTGGTTTATATTTTGACTGTTGCTTCATTTAATATAATTTTAATAACTGTGGTAATGCTTGCAATATTCTCTAATAACAGATGAAACATCTCACTCCCAAAAGTTTACTTTTTTCTGTGTTGTTATAAACAAACATTTCAAAGAGTATTTATGTCACTTGGTGTTAGCACTGTCATCTTTTAAGAGGACTACTTCTGATAGCATTCTGAGAGATAAGGGAAAGATGGTTGAAAGCAAAACTTTGACATTGCAGTATAGTTTTGGTTCACATTCCAGAAGGCACTAATTTTAAGAGTAATTTAGGGATGCTTATCATATTATCACAGGTTTGACAGGATCAGCAAGTGTCATTGTGAACACTGATGATAAGATGTCAGAAGCTAGATAAAAGAATAAAAAATAAATGAAAGTACAGGAAGGAAATGAGCTCTTCCCTTTATGGGTATTTTATAGATAGTGATGCAGAATTTAAACTTGAATTGTGTTGGGAGGAGGAATCCAGATCATCTTTTTTTAACAAGGGCTTTCGGTTTTAATCAACTTTTACATATATTGAAGCTATTGGCACCTGATACAAATAGAATTTAGAGTTTTAATATAATTTCTGTACTACCAAAATAACATTTTAAAGAATGCGAAAAATCTTACACATTGTTCATTATCTATACAATGGTGATGAAATAGAATATTTTTGCAAATCCAGTGTCATTTTTCTTATTTACAGATGGAACTGATAAAACTATACAGCAATAAGAGTATCAGTTTAATACCAAGAAACAGCTCTTTAGAATAAAAATGACCAGCTATCATTTTTCTCAAGGTAAGTGTATATCTTCTAAAAGCCTTGATAGGGAAAAAGCAACACTAAAGGTAAATCTTCGTGATAATATAAGGTAAATAACTAGCAACATTCTAAATGTTAAGGTGGGGAGGGGGGAAGGAATGAAGGAAAGGAAGGAGAGAGAGAGAGAGAAAAAGAGAGAGTGAAAAAGAGAGAGAGAGAGGTTTGTATTCACATTTCTTCTTGAGATTACAACTTAATCTTCATTTAGAAACCTTAAATAGGAAGTAGAATATGCATTTAAATAGCATTTTTCCAAAAAACGAGTATTACCTTAAGCAACATTTAAAAAAACATCTGTTGGTATTTCACCATATTTTATTTTATAACCAATTCCCTTTACCACTATTCTCTCACCTTTTATGTCATTTTCTAAGTAGTTTATCAAGGAATCTTGACAGCTATGAAGGAATAGAGATATCTGGCCAAATCACCATGATGCTACTCTAATTCACAGACAGAAAATATTAATAATTCTTGATGGGGATTTATGTTGAATTTATGGTGGTAATAGTGCTTTCTAATGGAACTATCTAGAAGCTAGTTATTTTTCGCTGGGTTCTTCTAAGGGTGCAATAAATATGTCCACCCCGAGGAGGAAAATTGTTCTCCCCACTCCCTCAGTAGTGAGCGATGTTAGTGCTCCAAGGAGGACAATAAGATACTGTGCTGGGGCGTACTGTGAGGAGACAGGGAAGAGAGCAGCAGATCAATTTTTGCAATTCAGGCAACATGTCCTTGTAATATAATAATTAAATGTTGATTAGATTTATGGAGTCTCTGTGCTCCTGAAGCCGTAGATCCGATATTAAGGAAAATTAAGCTAAAGGCCACTTGCAGACATTATTTTTTTTTAAAGAAAAGCAATATACTTGTTTAAATGGAGGGTAGTGATAAAATAATTGTGTGGCTTGAAATACTGTAAGGAAATACAAAATTTCATCAGACACCTGCACATTTTACATAGTTCTCAAACATGGCTCCTTTTCTCCACTTAACTATAGATTATTACTGTATAGTAACTTTATTTAGGCTGTCATAACATCTGTAATTTGGAAGAGAGGAAAGTGGGGAATTGGCATTACCTAACCTTTTCCTTGAGTAACATACTATAACAATTGTTTCCTAATTCTTTGCTATCTATCCTCAAAATAAGAGTTGATAACAAGGAAAAGAAAACTAGTAATGATTCATCTGGAATACTTAATGAAAAAAAGTTCTCATACATACATGAAGATGAGAATTTTCTAAGATGTCTCCACATATGCTGATGGAAGATAACAATATTTGGCCTTTAAAGCAATGCTGTCTTCTCTAATACTGTATAGTTTCTCATTTTAGTGTTATTCCAGACAGATTCTGGTAGCAAGTGAATAATTTTTCTTTCGGGTTTTATTCATTATTCCACAACTAAATAAATGTGTGATCTTAGGTTAGTCACATCCTCACTAGGGCTTAGTTTTCTCATCTATGAAATAAACAGTGTGAACTCCCTGATCCTCAAGGTTCTTTCAGATAAAAAATTCTTTCCCTTTTGCCATTTTTTTTAAAGAGGAAAAAAGGCCCCCAGTTGTGTAAGGTTCAGCCCACCACATAATACCTTGACGGGATATCAGCAGTTCATTATCGGGTACATACTTTTAAAATATTGGGTTGGCCAAAAAGTTCGTTTGGGTTTTTCTGTAACATCTTACATAAAACAAACGAAATTTTTGGCCAACCTGCAACAAAAGGAGCAGATCCTTATCAACAGTGCCTGAGGGCTAGTGATAATACTTCCTCTATTCCCTATCATACAATTTTGGAGAAAGAGATAACAGAGAAAATGCTACCTTTAAACCAACGGTATCAGGTGCGACAATAATTTTGTATTCTTAACCTAAAATGTCTGAGATGGGGTGTCTAAATTCATACTACTGATTTTTCTATCACATTATGTGCAAGAGCCTTATTTAAATTTATGCACATGAGCACATATCAGTGGATTAATTATCAGTCAAGAATTTAACTCTTAAAGTCAGTGATTCTGGGCTTCCCTGGTGGCGCAGTGGTTGAGAATCCGCCTGCCGATGCAGGGGACACGGGTTTGTGCCCCGGTCCGGGAAGATCCCACATGCCGCGGAGCGGCTGGGCCCGTGAGCCATGGCCGCTGAGCCTGTGCATCCAGAGCATGTGTATCCGGAGACTGTGCTCCGCAACAAAAAGTCAGTGATTCTAAAAATTGCAATTTTACATATCTTCTTATCTGATAGAATAAATATCTCCTATGTGGTAAGATATTATTCATCTTTGGAACAAATAAAGCCTCTAAATTATAAATTGCTCTGGTAAAAATTGAATATATGCTAAAGTAAATCCTCACATTCTCCCTTGGTGGTTATAATACTCACATGCTTATCATTATGACTTTTCTCTCCACTCTCTCCCAGGGAGTATATCAAAAGCTATAATGGCCTTTTTAGTCCACCTTATGGGAGCATGCTTTTAGACAATAGGATCTCTCCAATTATGCTATTAAAACCCCTATACTATGCACTAACATTTCTGTCCACTTCTAGGAGTCATGGAACATGGGTGCAGGTAATAGGAAGAGATAGGTGCCAGTCTACTCTGGTCTTGAGGTGTATGAGTCTGGATATATAAATTGCAGGATTCTAGGCTATCAGTAAAAATACACCATCTAAACTGATTCTAAAAATTTCATTTATACAAGTTTTCTTTACTTTAAAAAATGGCTTCCATTGTTAATTCACACCAATATATTTTCTTCATTAAAGGCATTTCTAGAATTTGATGTTCAGAAGAGCTTTGATTAAATCAAGTCTTTAATTACAGTGAGTCTAAGAAAATCCAATTATTTTAGATAATGTGTTCAACCTTCTGAACTAAAATAAAAATCATATAATGGGGTTAAATGTTAAGATGTCTGTCTCCAGGGGTAACTGTTCACATAAGATAGGAACAAAGAGGGTAAAACAAAATAAAATAAAACAAAACCAAAAAAAGAATGCAAAATTGCCTTGTGCTGAATTCTCAGTGTACTTCCTTGGCTAACTAAGTCTAAGTCTAACAACAGCTCTTCTAATCTCATTATTTAAAAAAATAAATCAAGGGCAAACTGTTTTGCTGTACTCATTGTTAAACATAGCCAGTAATTTTCTCTTCTATTCTTCAAGGGCTCTGTTCTTCATAAAACCTATTTTGGAGAAGAACATAGCTATATTTTCTCCAAGGGTAACTTATGCACCTAAGAAAAAAAGCTAAAACGATACATTCTCTTAAGGCATTTTGCTATCCTACTTAACTAGTTTATGGGAAAATGTGAAATATGCAGAATCATGCCCCAAAAGGAAAATTCAGTGAAGAAATTGTACCTGCCTGAAACTCAGGGTTTTATTCCAATACGTATGGATGCCACAGTGAGGAAGGTGTTTAACAACTGCCCTATGCTGACCCCCCCCAAAACCTACCAATTTTATTTAAGAGGGAAATGAAATTGTCAGAGGCTGATTTTTCTTAAACTTTCTTCTTCCCTTCCCTCCTTTCCTTCTTTCTTTCCTTCCTTCAATGGTCTATTGACAATTGTATCTATGCTGCTTACACAGTTTTTTTTTGGTTTGTTTGTTTTTTTTGTTTTGTTTTTTTTAATCTTAGATATCTATGTTCTTATTTACCTTTCACATATTTGGAAAATAAGATTGTCTTTTGATGATTTCCTTAGATGACTTGAGTACAGCATATCCTTCTGTTCTAGAGTATGTACCATGGGCAAACTTTTTTTTCCTGATACTGATCTTGTGAATTCATATGACAACTTCTAGCCTATTTAGCACATTTGAAAAAATGAATTAGCTAGAGATTTCATTCTACTTTCTGATTAGTAGGGATTATTGGGAAATTAGGGCTTGAAAACAAAGTCTATTACCATGTATATTCTTTTTTTTTTTTTTTTTTTTTTTGTACGGGGGCCTCTCACTCTCTTTGTCTTTCCCACTGTGGGGCACAGGCCCCTTTGAAAAAATGAATTAGCTAGAGATTTCATTCTACTTTCTGATTAGTAGGGATTATTGGGAAATTAGGGCTTGAAAACAAAGTCTATTACCATGTATATTCTTTTTTTTTTTTTTTTTTTTTTTTTTTTGCGGTACGGGGACCTCTCACTGTTGTGGTCTTTCCCATTGTGGAGCACAGGCTCCGGATGCACAGGCTCAGCAGCCATGGCTCATGGGCCCAGCCACTCTGCGGCATGTGGTATCTTCCTGAACTGGGGCACGAACCCGGGTCCCCTGCATCGGCAGGCGGACGCGCAACCGCTGCGCCACCAGGGAAGCCCACCATGTATATTCTTGACATATTTATACTTTTGGAATTGATTGGCCAACAATGTTGATTTGAATAAGAATTTAATGCTGTGTTGATAACTGTAGATCATCTTTATAGTATAAAAGTCCATTTTATGTAATATTTACCTTCAAGCAGAATTTTGAGAATTTACATGTGTCTATAGGAAATCATGGCAATGTTTAAAAATAAATGTTCAAAAGTTATTAAGGGCCAACTTTTAAAAAGCTCTATAATTAGTATTGTATGATCAAGAACTGCAGTGTTCTGACATTCAGACATTAAACTGACTAGTGATTTCAGATATTTTTAAAAAAAAAACATGACCCTTTCACATATTTGTAGAAATCAGATACTTTCACTAGTTCCTCATATTCTAGATGAAGAAATGGAAGTGAGTGTTTTATAATCCAGACTTAACACGTTTTTGGAAGATGAAATAAAATGCTGAGGAATTTTGATCTCTTATGATGAATGATCCTGTTCAGGATCATTAATAACACAATTGGTTGAAACACTTCATTTTTCTTCTGTACCATGGAGTATCTAGAAAGATGGCTCTCTAGAGAGTAAAATGATATTTTCTTTATTGCATTTTTAAAGAAGATCATGTATTCTTTTTATTAGAACTGCATTGAACTTTGTAGATTTCTGCCACTTGAGAGGCTTTAGGTTTTTCATAGAGAATACTAGCCATCAGAAAATAAATGACAATTTTTTTAATGGTGAAAGGATTCCATTTGTTAATATTATTTTGAATACTTTCACAGAAAATGTTTTTATTCTTTAATCTAAAAGGAGAATGTTATGTATCTCACATATAAATTGGCTTCAAATGATTTTCTTACAGATTATTTTTAAGAAGCATATGTTGAGCCACAAAATTTGGGCTCCTATTATGAGCTCTTAAGAAAAAATTAGGAAAATGTTTTTATTATAACTTTATTAAAATTCATAGACACTTTGAAACATGCTAATAGTCCTTTAATCAAACAATAAAATGTAGAGTACAGGCATATCTCATTTTAGTGCACTTTATTGAGTTTTTTTACAAATTTCAGGTTTGTGGCAACCCTGTAATGAGGAAACCAAGTCCATGGGCACCATTTTTTCAACAGCATATGCTCACTTCATGTCTCTGTGTCACGTTTTGGTAATTCTCCCAATATTTCAAACTTTTTCATTATTATTATATTTGTTATGGTGATTTGTGATCAATGATCTTTGATGTTACTATTGTAATTATTTTGGGATGCCATGAATCATGCCCATATAATACAACAAACTTAACTGATAAATGTTGGATAAATGTTGCTTGTGTTCTGACTACTGCATGAACCAGCTGTTCCCCCTTCTGTCTCCCTCTCCTTGAACCTCCCTTTCCCCTGAGACACAACAATATTGAAATTAAGCAAATTAATAACCCTACAAAGGCTTCTAAGTGTTCAAGTGAAAGGAAGAGTTACAGATATCTCTCTTTAAATCAAAAGCTAGAAATGATTAAGCTTAGTAAGGAAGGCATGTGAAAGCCTACATAGGCCAAAAGCTAGGCCTCTTGTGCAAAAAGTTAGCCAATGCAAAGGAAATGCAAAGGAAAAGTTTTTAAAGGTGCTACTCTGGTGAAAACACTAATGATAAAAAAGTGAAACAACCTTATTGATGATATTGAGAAAGTTTTAGTGGTCTGGATAGATCAAATTACTCACAATATCCCCTTAAGCCAAAGCCTAATCTAGGGCAAAGCCCTAATTCTTGCAAATTCTATGAACGCTGAGTGATGTGAAGAAACTGCAGAAGAAAAGTTTGAAGCTAGCAGAGGCTGGTTCATGGGTTTAAGGAAAGAAGTCATCTACATAACATGAAAGCACAAGGTGAAGCAGTAACTCCTGATGTGGAAGCTGCAGCAAGTTATCCAGAATATCTAGCTAATTAATGAAGTTGGCTACACTAAACACCAGATTTTCAATGTAGACAAAACAGCCTCTATTGGAAGAAGATGACATCAGAGCTAGAGAGGAGAAGTCAATGCCTGACTTCAAAGTTTCAAAGGACAGGCTGACTCTCTTCTTAGAGGCTAATGCACCTAGTGACTAAATTGAAGCCAATGCTCATTTACCATTCTGAAAATACTAAGGCCTTTAAGAATTATGCTAAGTCTACTCTGCCTGTGCAGTATAATGGAACAACAAAGCATGGATGACAGCACACCTGTTTACAACATGGTTAACTGAATATTTTAAGCCCACTGTTGAGATCTGCTGCTCAGAAAAAGAAAAAAAATCCTTTCAAGATATTACTGCTAATTGACAATGCACCTGGTCACCAAAGAGCTCTCATGGAGATGAGCAATGAGATTAATATTCTTTTCATGTCTGCTAGCACAGCATCCATTCTGCAGCCCATAGATCAAGGAGTGATTTCAACTTTCAAGTGATTATCTAAGAAATACATTTCATAAGGCTATAGCTTCCATGGATAGTGAGTCCTCTGATGGATCTGGGCCAAGTAGATTGAAAATTTTCTGGAAAAGACTTGCCATTCTAGATGCCATTAAGAACATTCATAATTCATGAGGAGTTGTCAAAATATGAACATTCACAGGAGTTTGGAAGTTGATTCCAACTCTCATGGATGACTTAGAGGGGCTTAAGACTTCAGTAGATGTGGTGGAAACTAGAGAACTAGAATTAAAAACGGCACCTGAAGATGTGACTGAATTACTTCAATCTCATGATAAAACTTTAATGGATGAGGAGATGCTTCTTATGGTTGATCAAAGAAAGTGGTTTCTGGAGATGGAATCTACTCCTGGTGAAGAGGGTGTGAAGATTTTTGAAATGACAAAGGATTTTGAATACTACATAAACGTAGTTGATGAAGTGGGGACAGGGTTTGAGAGGACTGACTCCAACTTTGAAGTAAGTTCTGTCATAGGTAAAATGCTATCAAACAACATTGCATTATTTATTTTCAACAGACTTATCGGGTCCATAAAATAATTTAGAAGTAAAAATATAAAGATCTAAGTTAGATTACACCATGTAATCAAATACTAGCCAATTAGAAATTGAAGCAAAGGTAGGAATAAGATCCTGTAGTACGGTATAGTACCAGTAAGGATACATATTTGAAAACACGATATTATATAGAATGATCTTAGGTTAACAAGACTATCTTCTCAAGTCTTTCTTATTTTAGCACTGTTTTGCATAGAATCGACAAAAACTTTTGCCTTCTCAAATGTATCATACTGGCTCGGTGAATAAGAAGCGTCTTAGAGGTTCATCCTTTAAACTTGATATTCAATCCTTATAAAGTGTTTTGTGTTATAGGGTTTGATAATGCTGTTTCTCTAGTGAGTTTGTGTTCCCCATAATCTTTTTTTGTTAACATTTCAATCTCTCCAGAAAAGTTTCACCTGTATGAATCTTACTGGTAATGAAGTTAAGGTAGGTGTCTCACTTTTTTTTTTTTTTTTTTATGGTATGCGGGCCTCTCTCTGCTGTGGCCCCTCCCGTCGCGGAGCACAGGCTCCGGACGCGCAGGCCCAGCGGCCATGGCTCACGGGCGCAGCCGCTCCGCGGCACGCGGGATCCTCCCAGACCGGGGCGCGAACCCGGCTCCCTTGCATCGGCAGGCGGACTCGCAACCACTGCGCCACCAGGGAAGCCCACATTTTTTTAAAATATAGAAAAATAGAATATAGTGGCTTAGTAGTTTCAACAAAGAAACTACTATTTCACCTCAATAAGAGCGCTTATTTTTTTCTGAAATTATCTGAACAAATAAAAATATTCACATAACGCTTCTTATGAAGATTCCTAATATGATTTGATGTTCATATTAACAAATCACACTCCTCCCACAATCTATCTGATACATATGTTGAAACCATGGCAACTATTTTAATATAAATCTTTGTCTTCACAAAATAAGAGTCACATTGGGATTATTCACTAAAAATTTCAATATTTGTAATCATTTCACTTTGCTATACAGTTTAGTAAGGAAAAGATTAATGTTTTTATCTATCTTGTACTCTTTTGACTACAGATACACAGTAGTAATTAATAATAAATTTCTCATAAGGAAATATCCAGTTGTCCTAGCTAAAATTTTACTCTTGAAATATTACTGTCCTACAAAACACCTTCTAAGAAGCTTGTACAAGTTTTATCATTATATTATGGAGACTATTGCACTACATGTCTTAAAGAGTTTCTAAGAAGTTCAGGAAAGCTTAAGAATATAGTATGAATATCTTTGCTTAAAAATTGATTATAAAAGTTCTAAAGCCAGAATCTGGTAATTTAATATAATTTCAAAAGTCTTATAGATACATGTAAGTATAATTTTTCTTTTTCTCTACTATAGATTATAAAAGTATTCACACTAGATAGTAAGCTTCAGGTTACATAGACTAGAGACATGTTAAATTTATGTAATGTAATTAGTAAATATGGTCACCTGCTTCAGGTCTTACAAAATCATCAACTTTTCAAGATTTCTACCTAGACAGGCCTATTTAAAATACAATCTGGCCTGCACCTAAAAATCAACTTGCAAATTTCCTACCTCTGCACTAAATTTTTCCATAGCACTTGTCACCTTCTAATATATTACAAAATTATTTCTTAAGTTGATTGCTTATTGTCTCTCTTTTACCACTAAAATATAAGTTCATAGAGGGCAGGGAATTTTTTTTCTGTTTTGTCCTCTGATAGAACCCAGCTACCTAGAACTGGGTCTGGTATAGAGGATCCAATAAATATTTACTGAAGGAAATTTTATTTTACATATAAAATTATGTAATAACATCACAAGTATTAGGGCTATATTTTAGTATTATTCACCTTTATTTTTCTCTCTCAAAGATATTTTATTAGTATTCTGTCTTGCCTATGATATCCTTCTCAAGGCCTCCAAACAAAATGCACATTCTCTTCTAATCAGTTTTTAATGTTTACAATTTTTTTTTAGAAAACAAACATTTCCTTGCTAGATACATTACTCCTCAACTTATCCTGAGTCCCTTTTAATATATTCTTAAACCTCACTGCATCCTAATGTGAACATCTTTTCACTTTCTATGTTGTATCTTATTGAACCTAATCTATATCTTTTCTTCCATTTCTACTATTTCCTAATTTATTCCCCCTCATTCTGACTAAACACTTCGTGTCTCTACTGTCTACTCTCATATATGCTTAAGTACAACAAAGATTTAGTTGATGATGAAGATAGTATGATATTTGTTAGTATACTGTATTTAGCAAAGAATTTTTTTTCTTTAAAAAAATGATGGAACATTAGAGCTACTCCTTATATTTGAATAGTAAATGTAACATTAAGTCTAATTTCTTAAGGAGAAAACAAGTGTAACTGAATAGGTTAATTTAAACTCTATCTGAAGAGTTTCTTATTGATGTCCTCACTCCCCTTTTATTGACCACTTTGGGAGAATGAACACTATATTTATCAATAGCCAATCTTTATGGACAGCAGCTAAATAATGGAAACTTGAAGTATAAAAGGACAGACCAGATACTCTCAAGGTACTGTAGGGTCTACCACAATTAAAATATATTTCTATTGGTATATCTTTCTTTCAAGAAATTCCATACACTAGACCTCGCTTTCCCCAGTGTCTACTTTGTCCCTGTGCTAGGTTAGCATGATTACTGAGGTGCCTCTGTGGTATCATTAGTAATACATTACTGCTGCGTGACAGAAAATCCCATTTATCCTTAGAATACCGATGAAAAATAGGAATTATTTTATCCAAATTAGTGAAATTAATGAACTTAAAGATCTTTTCATTTCCAGTCCCTCAGACACACTGTTAGGCCATGATTTTTCATGATTTTCTCTCTGAAAAAGATAATTGACTATTTTTTTGACAATATAAGACTCTCACTAAACTCAGAAAAGCTCAAAGCTAAGAAAAGATTACATAAGTGGGTCAGTGGCTTAATATTAATAATTTTCAAGTCAAGTTCTCTGATATGTCAATATTGTCAAAATAAGATTTTTTTCAGTGTTAGTGTAAATATACACCTGCTTATTTAAGATATTCATAAAACCCTTCAATTTTTGATAAAATCTGGTTGAGCAAATTTTCAGAGCATGATATATAATATGTTAATAGCAAATAAGCTGGCTTAAGCAAATAATGTGTAGGAACACATTTATGAATCAAATAAGTAAATTCATTAAGGGTATGCACACAGAGTTCAGATCTTCAGAAAACAGCATATTTCTTTCAATGATTTATATTATAGAAAATTATATTCACTTATGGGGGAAATAACTTTGACATCTAAAGTTAAAAAAATGAAAACACTGACATTCTGCTAAGAGATGTAGCTTTGGCATTTTTTGATAATACCTATGATGTCTTATCCTTTGTTTTAGATACACTGAGGATAGAGTTTTATTTACAGAGTTAATTTTAAGCCATTAAGTTTTGTTCTAAATCCTTCAAAGAAGCCTCAGAGGAGTTAAATTAAGATTCTGTCTACACAGTTTAAAATTGGCACTTTACTCCTACTAAATTGATCTATCTATCTATCTATATATTTTTTGGCTCAAGGAAACCTTTCCATTTCTAGTGTTTTTCTCACATATGGGAGTGCCACAGATGTGTTTCTTCTAACATAGAGAAATAGTTTTGGAGATAACGCATTAACTTGAGAATTAAAAAAAATACATTCTACATCTACGTTTGCTACCAATATACTTTTAGACCAGTTGAAATTGGCACCATCTATATTACTTTCCATCCATGAAAGGATAATTTAAAAGGCTTTACTTAGAATTGTGTGACCAACATGATGACTATATCAGATGACTCCGTGACTAATACAATCGTTTCTCTGTAGTCAGTTGTCAAGAGAGAGAAAGAAAGAAAGAAAGAAAGAAAGAAAGAAAGAAAGAAAGAAAGAAAGATAAAGAAGTAAGGAAAGACAGAAAGAAAGGAAAAACGAGCTAAAAATAGTTGATTCAGAGATTCATCACCTGAGTGATATATTCTCTCTTTGGGTTCTGTGAGGCTGAGGCATTTTGTTTATACCTTATTAAAGTTCTGCAATCTTATTCTTTAAGCACAGAACCATTTTGAAGCATTACTGTAACTTTTGTACTAAGAGACCACAGGGTCTTTGAAAGGGACATGCATGACAAAGTATTAGGAAAGTGGCATTATTAGCACCCATCTCTGGATTTCTCCTGCCTGACAGCTATAGTTTGTATCTATTACTGGGGTAGGGCTTAATGTTCTTTGTAGTTGGTACATTGACAACAATGTGGGGCCTGTTTTGGTGGTGGTGGATGTTCTCTCCCAGCCTTCTCAAGGAAGTTTGCATTTGTACACATTATATGTAAAAGGGGGAGTCAAGCTAATTTTTCAAAATAGTCAATATTCAAATGATTTTGAATCTTATTGGAACAACTTCTACTCCCCCCATAGATGAACACTAATTAGGAGGTCTAATATGTACCTTGAACTTGGGGTTCAAAGGATAAGAAAGAAAACAAAAATTTTAATCTTTTTAAAACTTTTTTTTTCACTTTGAGGACCACCTGAATTGAAAGTTAATTTTCAGGTTCTAAGGTTTCTTTTCTTTTCTTTTCCCTTTTTTTTTTCTATAGAGGAAAGCATGGTGGCCAAGTATTTCAAATCACTTATTTTAATATCCCAAATTCTATTACACATAGTTTATTTACAAAACCCTGTTTCACAAAAAACAAAAAAAAAGGTCAGTCCTTGCTAAAGCATGGTATCTTACAGAGAAGTCCTTTGTATATTCCCAATAAATCCTTACATAATTTTCAATTGTTATTTCTACCAAATCTAGAAGATGATTATCAACAATGATAGACACCATTATTGGCTCAAGTTATATGTAAGTCCAATTTTCCTTTCTCATTCACAAACAGATCACAGAACCTATATTTATTTACTTTTACTTTTTGAAAAGATCTATTTCTTTATTAGCATCCCATAGAACATACTTTAGAAAATGCTAGTCTCTACTTACATGCATGCGTTTGAGTCAGCTATTGTATTTTCTTTTTCTTCAACCAATGAAACCCAGAGAAAAGATGTGCCATCTGTTTTGGCTACTTATATGTAATTATTCATGATTTTACATCCATTAATCCTCTTCATATTCACTGCCATCCCAGTGCTACTCTGGGCAAGAGCTTAGACTGACTATTGCTCTTGTAGTTGCTCTTTCTTATTACAGTATAAGGGCTCTACTGCATTACCAAAATCCATGAACACAAGTAAATAACAGAGAAATAAAAATCTGGAAAGCTCTAAGAGTGGTAATGGCACTAAATAATACATATAGATTCAGTGGACTGTGATTAGCATTTGTCTGAAAGGTATCAAAGCTCTGCTCTGCTGTTAGAACAACATTTGCAGCCATGGAATATATCTATATTAATGCTAGAAGCCCTGACTAATGCATTTAGTATGAATAACCCATCCAAAAAACAAGCAATGGTGTTTTGCTGGTTACATCAACACAGATTGCACACTAATCACTGCCTATTCTGTAAACATGAATCCAACTGTGTTCTTTTCTTCTGATTTCCTTTAAAAAAAAAGAATTCATTCTATAAACACATAAAAAGGAGAGCTTTCCACAGTGTTAAGTATAATGCTTCAGGATAAATGTGGTGCATTAAAAAGCTCTACCCTTTAATCCAGACAGCAATCTAAATCTAACCTAAGGCTGTTTATTTTTTAAGGTGTGTGGATCTGATTATTATATCATTCAGTGATTCCCTCTGTTACCTTTATCAATCCTGTACTAATCTTTCCTCAATTAATAATGTAACAAATGTTAGGGCTTAAATTGGACATAATTTCCTAAGTCTCAATACTGATGCTCTTATTTTATCACCTGAGTTACATATACCTTTGTAGGTAGTGGGTTTAAAGATAAAGATCACTGTTCTTCCTTTGACCCTCTAAACTTTTGTACAAACATTACCTCTTCTTTTCTCAGAGATATTAACATAATAATTCAAATTCTTATTAAAACATTGAGAAATATAGTCTTTTCAGAGATATATGAAAAAGGGTTGAACTGGAATTTCACTAAAAATTCCTGCCACAACCTAGGACTCATTAAATGCATGTGCATTGTGCATGTATATGTCTGTGTCTGTGTGTGTGTAATTTTACTTGTCTTAAAAGGAAACTTCTCTTTAATTTTGTTAGCTGCATTATGTGACCTCTTGTTCTTGGAAGAATAATCAAACTCTTTAACCAAAGAGACCTGATTTTACAACTAGTTCCACAGTTACCAGTCTCATTCCTCTTTTGATTAGTATCTAGGGCTAGCAGAGAATTTAGGCGTAGTCCTCACACTGCCCTCTCATTTTCATCTATTCATCTGAGAATGGGGAATGGTTTTCACACTCAAAGAGCTATCTGGAAATCTGTCAGATTATGGTCCATTTCATTCACTCATGCATTCTACATTCATTCATAATAAATCTATGATTGTCTTCTAAATATGCTTGACATTACTGATGGAAAGAAGGGAATCTAATTTTATAAGTGAAGTAGAAATCAGATATTTGGGTTAAAAATTTACTTGGGTCTTGAAGGAATGAATGAATGTCCTTTGGAAGAAATGGTCAATTATATTAGATAACTCCTCTTGGGCGGGATTGTTGAATAGACGAATACATTTTGGATATTTATCTTTTAAAAAGTGTTTTCTTTTAAGTGCAGGGTCTGATAAATTTTTTTAAATAAATGAACTTTAGGGCTAATATCTCAACCTATATTAAATAACTCTATTCTGTTTGTCAAAATTCCCAGCATTTTAAAATTGGTTATAAGCATTCTAAAGATATCAGAATCATACCATGTGTAATTAAAAAAGAAAAAAAAATGTGTCCAGTGATTTCCAATATTCTTCACAGTAAATTGTACTATTATAATGCTTTTAAATGAAGACATTGATTTCAATTTTATATATTACATTAATTTAAAAAATATCTTCATTTATGCATGTGATCTGTTGGCATTTTTAGGATTTATGACAAAAATACTTCAATCTTGTATTCTAAGAAGGCACTATATAAAACTCCCTTTCAAGCTTCACACTCATCAAAGACATTACATCAGATATCACACTACTTATTTAGTTAAACATATGAAGATTTCAGTAATAATGTAAATATTTTAAAATTTGCATGTCAACTTAGCCACAGCTGAAAAGTTCAATTTTTACCCGTAGAATAAAACACATTTTTTTTTACTCTGAATGTAAATATACATGGGCATTAGCCATCTCTCTAAATAAAATCTACCCAATGTATATTTTTACCATATGACTTCAGGACTTTCCAGTAAAAATGTCTTTCTCTCTAACAAAGTCTATAGCATAAAAGCTCTAATTTTCAGGGAATGAGGGGTTTTGTTTTAAAATGTGATAATACGTTTTTACAAAATAAAACAAAGAAAAGTAGACCAAAACAACAACTTCCCCCATGTAAACATGAGCTATTAAATAGCAAGCAAGTAAAGCAGAGTTCATAAAAAGCCCAATTCATCTAAAGTCTCAGCTTCATGGAATAATTACAGATTTCTTCTTTTCCTTACTTGGCTTCCACCACCTTCAGTATTCCAAAAGCTGCTAATGATCATAGAGGTTGAACCATATAACAAATATTGCAGGTGGTAAAATAAGAAAGGAAGGAAATGCTAAAGTCAGTCTACAAGGACATAAACCTCCTGTGATGAATTAAGAATAACTTTTATTTCAAGGACAGGTACTCTTTTAAAAGTTCAGAGGCTGACCTATTGTATTCTGACACCTGAGAAATATTTAGCTACAGGGAACAGCAGGGAATCTGTAGCCCAAGTACTGAGTTCCATTTCTTAATTTTCATCCCAATTAATTCTTAGGTCATTTCCTAGCACTCTGTGTTTTATCTTCTAATTTGAAAAATTAGAACAAGAAATTTGAAAATGATCCAGTGAATGAATTCTATTGTCTAGCTTGTCTAGCTAAAGTTGCATTATCTTTGTAATATTTTTCTTTTAAATGGTTATCAATTAAAACAACACACTGGCTTCAAAAAAGGTTATGGTTAGGATGTTTTATAAGGCAAGGTTGATAGAGAACTTTTCAATAAGCCATTGTGTACCTGATTGGCCAAAACCTGATAAAATAAAGATTCCATGTTAAAACAAGCACACAAACAAACAAAACACCTCTTATTTTTGGCAATTTTATGCAGTACCACTTTTGTGAATAGATTTAATTATTTTTATATTTTTCTTGACACAATGACTGTATCTATAAAAGAAAAAGTAGGCAGCTTCTTATCAAGTTGAAAAAGAAGACAACTCAGGAAGGAAAGTTGGCAGATATCAAAAAGAAAATTCAAAACAGTTAAAAAGGATATGATAGTATGAATCATAACACCACATGGAAACTTAAGTTTGCATTTAATGGGTTGAAGACATAATATTTTATGAAGATTCTACACAGTTTCCATTTAAGGACTCTTTTCTGGCACTGTTACTTATTACTGAGTAAGGAAAAACTTTACAAGGTTGTTTCTCATTGTCAGATTTACTTTGTTGGGTAGGTTGCAGATCAATTATCAAAAATCATGAAGTTCCTCAGAGCAGAAAAACGAGGTCCTGGTCAACGACATGAGCACAAACCGTGTACTGGACTTTAGGCATTGCCAATACACATTCTAAAGATGGCATTCTCTTAGCTATCTATCTTCCTATTAAGTTAACTTTTGGTCAATTATCAGATCTCAAGGGAATGGCAAGGCACAAAATGGCAATAGATTGAAACAAGTGTCTGTTACAGGGACAGAACATGAATGCCAGAGGATAAATTTCACCTGTCTTTAGTTGTAGAAAAGAAAAGGACAAACTGACCCTGAAAACTAACACTGAAAACACAAATCTCCAATGAAAACACAAATCTTTTGTAGGTGTATAAAAATAGGGATGAAATAACTGATAGGTGGGAGTGGATACCCATATTGTCAGAATTCAGAGGATAAGCCAGATAAATGTTATTGCCTTAGTTTCACCACAGTATGCATTAACAAGAGCTCCTTCTGAGAAATGAATAGTAAAGAATTCAGATTTTGGATAAGAGACATAGAGCAAAAGATGGACATCCGATAGATTTACACCATCTAGGTAGTTAATCATTTGTGTCTTCCTGTATTAACTCTACCTATATATGGAATGATGTGTTTGCTTCATATTATAAACTCTTTTTCACAAGTTCAGAGCAATTTAAAGAGAGAAGGGAAAGAGATCTTCCAAGAGGATAAGTTGCTTAAAATCAATAGAGATAAAGGTAGTAGCTGGGTACTGATGTGTCAAGGTGTTTAAAATTTAACTCTGGATAATACATAATAAACGAAAATAGCCAGAAGCTCTAGAATACCAAACCATCTTTTTCTTCTGTAGTAACTGTTTACTACACGGCTTCTAGCCTCCCTTTTAGAGCATACTGAAAAATATCTAGTTTGGTATCTGAAAGTAGCTCACCTTAATTCAAAATGAAGTCATAGAGAAAGGATGAAGAAACAGGCATATTTCATTTGGGAAAGGTGCTAAAAAATAAACATTAAAAACAAATTATGATGAATTGAGAGGTCAAGGACATTTTTTAAAATAAAAACAAACAAAAAAGAGCAAGTGTTAGATTCAGGATGTAAGAAAAGTGATGATCAGTGAGTAAAAGAAAGAACTTTATGAAGAAGTGAGCTATTAAGTACCAGAAAGGCTAATTGATTCACGGCTGCAAAATCTCTTTTCCCTGGAAGTTTTTAAAAGAGAATCAACATTGTGAAAATGACTCTAATACCCAAAGCAATCTACAGATTCAATGCAATCCCTATCAAATTACCATTGGCATTTTTTACAGAAGTAGAACCAAAAATTTCACAATTTGTATGGAAACACAAAAGACCATGAATAGCCAAAGCAATCTTGAGAACAAAAAAATGGAGCTGGAGGAATCAGGCTCCCTGACTTCAGACTATACTACAGGGGCTTCCCTGGTGGCGCAGTGGTTGAGAGTCCGCCTGCCGATGTAGGGGACACGGGTTCGTGCCCCGATCTGGGAAGATCCCACATGCCGTGGAGCGGCTGGAAACAGAAATATAGATCAATGGAACAGGATAGAAAGCCCAGAGATAAACCCACACACATATGGTCACCTTATCTTTGATAAGGAGGCAAGAATATACAGCGGAGAAAAGACAGCCTCTTCAATAAGTGGTGCTGGGAAAACTGGACAGGTACATGTAAAAGTATGAAATTAGAACACTCTCTAACACCATACACAAAAATAAACTCAAAATGGGTTAAAGACCTAAATGTAAGGCCAGACACTATCTAAACTCTTAGAGGAAAACATAGGCAGAAGACTCTATGACATAAATCACAGGAAGATCCTTTTTGACCCACCTCCTAGAGAAATGGAAATAAAAACAAAAATAAACAAATGGGACCTGGTGGGAATGTAAATTGATACAGCCACTATGGAGAACAGTATGGAGGTTCCTTAAAAACTACAAATAGAATTACCATACGACCCAACAATCCCACTACTGGGCATATACCCTGAGAAAACCATAATTCAAAAAGAGTCATGTACCAAAATGTTCATTGCAGCTCTTTTTACAATAGCCAGGACATGGAAGCA
>NC_041234.1:68872902-68881395 GCF_002837175.3 Physeter macrocephalus | reverse complement strand
GAAAGTGAAAAACGAATACCGTATGCTAACACATATATATGGAATCTAAGAAAAAAAATGTCATGAAGAGCCTAGGGGTAGGACGGGAATAAAACACAGACCTACTAGAGCATGGCCTTAGGATATGGGGAGGGGGAAGGGTAAGCTCTGACGAAGTGAGAGAGTGGCATAGACATATATACACTACCAAACGTAGGGTGGATATCTAGTGGGAAGCAGCCGCATGGCACAGGGAGATCAGCTAGGTGGTTTGTGACCACCTAGAGTGGTGGGATAGGGAGTGTGGGAGGGAGGGAGATGCAAGAGGGAAGAGATATGGGAACATATGTATTACTGATTCACTTTGTTGTAAAGCAGAAACTAACACCCCATTGTAAAGTAATTATACTCCAATAAAGATGTTAAAAATTTTTTTTTTTAAAAAAAGAGCATGTGTACATTAGGGCATATGCTCACGCCCTTAGGGAGGCCATGTAAACTTTGCGGGCAGGGTGACCAAAGCAGGGGTGGAGGCAGTTGGAGAAAATCCCTGCCACTGAGTTCCAGGGTGAACTCTGATGGGCACCAAGTCAAGATTATGATAGCACCAGTTAATGTCAAATTTCAATCTTTATTCAATATGTCTTGTTTTTATGAGATGTGAGAAATGTATAACATTACTTTTACTATTTATAGAAAGAAAATGTAGCTCACAGCTATCTAACACATTATGAGGGAAAAATAATGAGGAGTTGAGTGGATAAAACATTTGTGGACCAATTTAATAACATGAAATTTTAGATATAGACCAACTATAATTTCCTGTATATCTAGAAAGGGATTCAAAAGAGCCTGTGGGCAGAGTAGTAAGCAAAAGATGTGACTCATCCAAACCAATAAATATCATCATTTTGGTCGAAAAGCAGTGCATCACTGAGAAAAGTTGATATAACATTGGATGGCAATGACAAAATGGATTGCCTGCTGCTGTGATGTTATTCTGGGGGAAAAGACTTTAAAATGTGACATCTTTTAAGGGATATGCATATTTATACAATGTCTGCATAGGCTGAACAATACTTTAGACCAAATCATGTGCAACCAAATTTTATAGTTTTCTAAAACAGCCTGAGAAGTTCTACTTTGCTACCTTCAGCAGTTTTGCCCCCAAACATGACACTTAATTAATGATCATTAAAATAGTGCAGAAGGCTTGACCCATCATTTCCTGTCCTATATTTAGCTTACATTCTGACTGACCCATCTATGGCAGATTTGTGAGAAAGCCTTACTTTCTGAATGGTCAAAATCTTAACTGCAAAGAACAACTCTTGAATATAGTTTATTCAAGTGGTATCATGTTGTGGGAAAAGTATAAGTATTAAGGGTCAGATAGACCTGGGCTTGATTCTCTGTTTTGACACTTAAGAGTTTTTGATCTTGGGAAAGTTAATTAGCTCCCTCTGAGTCCCTTATCCCCTTTTTCTTAAGGTCCAGAGTGAGTTTGCAATTCCTATTCCTCAGAAAGACTGTTTTGAAAATTGGACATAATGTATATAAATTTCTTAACAGAGGATCTAGAAAATAAACAAAATAACATTTACTATAATTACAGTAAATGTTCATGTTGATTCCTTTACATTTCTTGCCCCCCCCAAGAAATTTTTATTTATCAGCAGTTTTTCTATACAGAGTCATTTTTACAAATAGTGTCCAATTATTCTATTTCCTCTCTCATTCATATAATTAGAAGCCAACCAACTGCTCCTTCAACCCTACACCACAGGGCAAAGAAAACACAATACTTGTCACTATCTTTTCTCAACTGTCATAGTACAAATTCAAATCTACAAAGATATATCTATTGACATTATTGTCATCTCTGGTCACAAATCCTCAAAAAGCCAAAACAATCTGTAAAAAAACAAGCATTTCCTGTTAATATGTACTTGAAGTGGGCATATGAAGGCAAAGAGAGAGTGAAAGGGATAAAGGGAAATGTAAAAATGACATGCTAAAAAATGAAACGTATTATTTGAATATACTGGGACGATTAATTAACTAATGATAAAGATATAATTTTGATTTATTTTCCTGTCATAAATTAAAAAAAAGAATAGGGGCTTCCCTGGTGGCGCAGTGGTTGAGCGTCCGCCTGCCGATGCAGGGGAACCGGTTTCGCGCCCCGGCCTGGGAGGATCCCACATGCCGCGGAGCGGCTGGGCCCGTGAAACCATGGCCGCTGGGCCTGCGCTACCGGAGCCTGTGCTCCGCAACGGGAGAGGCCACAGCGGAGGGAGGCCCGCATACCACAAAAAAAAAAAAAAAAAATAGAATATGATGTCATTATGGTAAATTTCTGCTTTCTGATGCCAACAGTAATTCGAACTAATTACAACTGATAGGTTAATATGCCTTTTGATAGATGAGTCTACAGTTATTAATTATATTTTTTATCTCTAACAAAGAAAGTAACAATTATACTTAAGCATTCTGCAAGACAGAGAGTGGTACTAGCTTAATCATAAAGTAAAATAAAGGCAAAGAACATATCACCTGGCATTAGGGAGAAGGAGAAGTTCATGTTTTGATAGAGAGGATAAATCTATGTACTAGTATAATAGAAGGATAAACACAAGTTTGGCTTTAATTATGAATGAGTTAACACCCAGTTTCATATGAGCTTGAATGAGTTACCCAGGTTCTCTATACATAGTTCATCTGCCGGTGCAATATGTGAGGCACTTGACATGCATTATTTTATGTATTCTTACAAAAATGAAGTAGTTAACATTATGATCCTCATTTTACAAATGAGGAAATGGGGTTAAGAGTGTCTAAGAGCTTGTCCAAGGTCACACTGTTAGTAAGCAGTAGTAGCAGGACATGAAAGATCTTTTTATCAGTAAGTCATACTGAATGCTCCCTGAAAGACTTGTTTTGTATCTAGCAGTCCTTTTTTGCTAACATGCTCACAGAAGGTCTTCAACAGACCACGTTAGGATGTAATGCTGAAGGGCCTGATCATTCTAGCTTTTGTAAAATTGAGGAAATAGGCCTTATATAAGCAAGTCAAAAAGGTGCCTAGACTAAGTGGAGAATGCAAAACATCATCTCCTTTTCATAGTGATGAAAGGTATATGGTGATATCCTCCCAAGAAGATAATTGGCTCAATTGAATTGTTCCAGATCATATTCCCTAGCAATCACTGGACTGAGTCTACAGAGCGCGTATGTATACTATGCACACACATACACAGAGCTGTGATTGTGTTTTACAAAAATATTTTATAATATCAATATTTAGGCTTATACATGAAGATATAGTTGCTGCTAAGGAAAGTATAATAAAAATAACCACATGATAGGTAAAGAGAATGTAAACAAACATGAAAAGAAAGACATTTTAAAAAAATGATATATACAGCATTTTACTTCTCAATTTGGATGAGTTTACAAATATTCTTTAAGATAAAAATCCAGTTAAATTAAAACAAATTAGTTACATCAAACAGGTTTAAGGCAGATAGGAAAGAAAGTCAACTTTTTTTTGAAAAATATTGAAACTATGTGACAGCTTTCACATACTAATTTGTTTAAAATAACTTATAGTACAAAAGAAAGAAAGAAAACATGGGATTAATCTATCATCTTAGTTCAAACAATTTTCACCAATAGACCATGGAGGTGAGTTCCCCAGTGAATGGAAATAACTGTCATTGCACTGTAAAATCTTTAAAAAAATCATCAAAGAAGTAAAAGATTATAGGGAGCATTTTAATGAATTTTATATATGAGAAGGATGATTTTTTTACAAAATAGGGAAGGTAATCTATTAACTTAGGTAGCATTGTTCAAGAAGCAAAAGTTTGCCAAAGTTTTATATCTGTAAATATTTCATTTCAAACGTTTAATTGTAGGAAGTGGAGTTGGGAAGAAGGAACATGCTTCAGAGCAATGTCTGAATTAAGTGAATACTGCAGAAAGTATATGTAGTTTTAAAATTTTCATATACTTACAGTAATATATATAAAATATAAATCCTATAAGATCTAAATTATTAAAAACACAAATGCCACTTAAGATGGGCAGTTGTCTTTATAGCGTAGGCTATTCTTAATGTTATATATTTGAGAAATATATGTAACATTTATATAACATTAAATATTTATTAAATTAAGTTAAATATATATAACATTAAGTATATATAAAACATTATATAAATGTTTTATATAAATAAATAAAATATATAAATAATATATTTTTATATATGAATATATATTATATAAAACATTATATATAAAGCATTAAATATATATAACATTATAAACAATATATAAAACACTATATATAGTTATATCGAAATGTTATTTATATTTAATGTTCTATATATAGCAATATATATAACAATATATAAAATATTAAATATATATAACATTTCCCTTGCAGTATTCCAAGTGAAATGGAGTACTGCACTTACCTTGAAAGTTAGTTCACATTATTAATTTTGTATATATAGCAATATATAAAATATTAAATACATATAACATTTCCTTTGCAGTACTCCAAGGGAAATGGAGTACTGCATTTACCTTGAAAGTTAGTTCACATTATTAATTTTCTTATCTTAAAGTTTCTTTTTTTCCATCAAACATAAAGCAATTCATGTTTGAATTATCACAAAAGCTAAGGAAAGTTTATACATTTACTTGTTTTACAAAAAGGATGGTATTCTGATGCTATGAATAACTGTCCGTAGTTTTCTCAAGAGTCTGAATTGCTCCTCAAAGAGATCTCTGACGATGCTCCAATTCACTTTTGAGATCTGGCACACACATATGTGTATACACACACACAAATACACACAGACACACACACACATTCTCAAATATTAAAACTTTTAAAAAATATATAAGGACAACAAAATAAAAGCAGGGAGGAGAAAGGTTATGGGATAGACAGAGACTAGGATGGGTTTGAATAATTCAAATAGTTGAATCATTTCTCCAATTTGCCCTCAATAGGAAACATAGTTAATAGATCTTGGGTAGTTTGAGACATTGTTTAGTTCATTCCCAGCCTGGACTGTACCTCACATAAATCAATCCAGGCTTACTTTCTCACAATATTCTACAAAAGCTCATTCTCTTATTCAGAAAGAATCATTGTCAGAAAACACGAATTCAGGCTTAACCTAGGTCCCCTTATCTTGCACTTCTATTGCAGAGTCAGCCCCTTTCTTCTCAATCTGTCCTGAGGATGGCAGAAGACAAATGTTAGAAAGTTACTATCTTCTGAAATGAACCTTCATATTTAGATGGTTGTGTTTATGGTTTAGGTTGTTGCTGGATTTTTTATTTGTTTTTTGATATTGTTGTGTATTTTGTTTTGTATTACAGGAGGAAATTAAAAGAGTTGGAAAATCCAAGTGCTTGTAGGACAGATACTTATCCCTATTAAGATAAGAGTTTCCTTAGAGGAAGAGAATTTTGACAGAGTGCAGAGGGCAATCCTTCCATGCATAGATGAGAAGCGATAGCTAAGAAGTTCTGACTGGCCCATGCAAGGAGAAAGAGGGTGCCAAGGAGGCAGAAAGTGCTGTGTTGTGTAGGATAATATTCTTGTGATGGAAAAAGAAAAAAAAAAAGAATAAAATTTGGCAAAGACTGGAGGTAAATCCTCAGAACAATCTCTCTTAAAGGGCCAATCAACCAAATCTTAGCATAAGGTTGAAGGGACACAGGCAGGGAGAAAAACAAAGAAAAAACAGTGAGTTTTAATAAGAAAGGTAGAAGAATATCTCATTTTTTATGTGCTTTCCCCTTTTATTATCTCTGTAATAAGAATTTGATTTACTTAATTTTAAGTGCATAATGAAACATTTCTAACTGATAAGCATCAGTAAATAAGGAAGTTTAAAAAATGCAATCCGAATACATACTTTGGACAGGAAAACAGATAAAACTTGAAATTCTAAACTATTTGTAATAAACCCATATTTAAACCATAGATTAATTACATGATTCAGTAATATCTTTCCCTTACCAGGATTTTTTTAAAACTAAACTCAGCTTTGTGCACTAAAAAAGTTTGGGTTTTTTTTTGAGGTACGCGGGCCTCTCACTGTTGTGACCTCTCCCGTTGCGGAGCACAGGCTCCGGACGCGCAGGCTCAGCGGCCATGGCTCACGGACCTAGCCGCTCCGCGGCATGTGGGATCTTCCCAGACCGGGGCACGAACCCGTGTCCTCTGCATCGGCAGGTGGACTCTCAACCACTGTGCCACCAGGGAAGCCCTAAAAAAGTTTTTTTTTGTTGTTAAACTATAAGAAATTTTTCAAAATGCTTTTCTCCCTTAGAAGGTAAATCCTATTCTCCTCCTGTTCCACCTCTGTTAACAACACCAAAAACCTCATAAATCAAACTCTAATCAAGCTGAAAAATCCCAATTTTATTTCTTTATCTCCCCAGGGGGTTCCAGGGCATTTCACAGAATCTTTCATTTTCTAAACTTGGGATATCAACATTTTTGTTTAGTACTGTTCCATCTTCTCCCTGTTCCCTTTCTAAAATCCATATGCTTTTTCAACCTCCTGCGACTGGAAATATTTTGAGCTCAGCAGTCAAGTTGGCACAAACATGATTGCTATGGATTAATAATCCTTCAATTCAATAGACAGAATTATGTTCATACAGCCAAGAAGATATTAATCAGTCACTTCTTTAATTTTGTTTCAAGGCTGGTGAAATTATCAAGACTTCACTTGGCAAAAGAGAAATTTATAGGGAGATATAGGCCTATGGGTCTTTCCTCTTTACTAAACAGGATATATACACATTTACTGAATGATGAGCAGTATAGCACTGCAAGAAAAAAATTTCTTTTACGTTTGGTCCATTGCCTCCCCAGACATATTTGCAAATGAAAGGAACTTCTGAATAGAAAATATCAGACATATGTATCAAAGCTCTTGTTAAGAAATGCGTAATGTTTTTCTTGCTAAGTAAATGTGCAATGTTTACTTTAGCCAATGGCTTATTCTTGTTATTGTACAGAAAAATTGTCACCCTTTTCAATATGGTGAATAACTTCTCCAGATAAGGAGATTTCAATTTGACTAACTACATTTTCTATAAATTCACATTGGGACATTGGACATTGAACTGTTGATTTATTAATTTATGGTGTTTGCAAAGATCTTCATTATGAAATAATGAGAAATAAGGACTAAACTAGTAAACAAGCAAAAAATATGTTCATCACACATTTTCCTGAAAACACTTGCCATAATGCCTGAATTTTCCATTAATTGATAAGATTGGTTTGATAATGTCATTTGAAGATTTACTTTTTCATATGAGATAAAACTATGCCTGTGGCAAGAATTAAAATCAATTTTGAAGGACAAAAGTGACTTATAAGTATTAATTTTGTTTATCACTTCAAACTGTTAAACTACATGTTCTTAAATAATTATAACACAAACTGATTTGATAGCACTAAAGGCACCTCTGGTGGTCCAAACATGAAACAGGAAGCAGGGGTCTACCCAGTACTGAATGTATTTAAGCAGAGGCATGTTAGACCACCTAACAGAGATCTGATAAGGAGAATTCCTATTTTTCTAAATGGATTGGGAAGACCACTCCTCAAGAATTCTAGAACTTCAACTGACTTTTCTTGAATGCTTATTTTGAGCTAGACATTTCTAGAAGCATTTTATATAGATCTCATAAAACCCACACTAGACTCAACCCTTTGAGTCTAGATAATTTTGTGCTCAGTTTATAGAAGAGGCAAATGAAACTGTCTAAGTTCACAAAACTGGTGAATTAAGGGGGCAGTATATAAAGTCATATCTGTTTAATTATAAAGCCTTTGTATTTTTGTTGTTGTTACTTTTTCCATCCTAGCTCTCAGAAACCAGATTGTGAAAATAGTCTTATAAACCAACATTTATCTAAATATTACATTACTTATTTCTGGAATCCATCCATTCAGCAGTCTTATATTAAGTTCCTCACACACTCAAGATATTGTTCCAAGTGCTAGTGAGACACAAGGGGAAGACACAGACCTGGAGGATAATAATTACAATTAGATGATCAGAGAAGTAGAATTACACCTTGGTTCTCCTTGGGGACTGTGATCTTGGTCTTGATTCTATTTCCTGAACACACTCCATGTTTTTTGCTTGTTTTGTTTTGTTTTTTTACTTCGGTGTCTTTGCTTCTTTTATCCTGCTTATAGGACTGTCATCTAATTATCCATTGATAAAAACCTCAAAAGCCTTATTACTCAGTTATAAGCAATAGAAACACTACTGAAACTAACTTCAATGAAGGCAAACAAACAAACAACAAAGGAAATTTAGTTATATCTGTCCATAACTAGAAGTACAGTTTGAATTACTCTCTGGCTCACTGGGTCCACCAACTCAGATGGTTCCATCACATCCTGTCACTCTCATGATCATTCTTTTTTTTTTTTTTTTTTTTGCTGCTCATGGGCCTC
>NC_041234.1:68872593-68872797 GCF_002837175.3 Physeter macrocephalus | reverse complement strand
TTTGCGGTCCATGGGCCTCCCACTGTTGTGACCTCTCCCGTTGAGGAGAACAGGCTCCAGACGTGCAGGCTCAGCGGCCATGGCTCACGGGCCCAGCCACTCCGCGGCATGTGCCCCGGACCGGGGCACGAACCTGCGTCCCCTGCACCGGCAGGCAGACTCTCAACCACTGCACCACCAGGGAAGCCCCATTCTTTTCTTTTC
>NC_041234.1:68866759-68872425 GCF_002837175.3 Physeter macrocephalus | reverse complement strand
CTTTTTTTTAACATCTTTATTGGAGTATAATTGCATTACATTGTTGTGTTAATTTCTGCTGTATAACAAAGTGAATCAGCTATATGTATACTTAGATCCCAAAATCCCCTCCCTCTTGCATCTCCCTCCCACCCTCCCTATCCAATCCCTGTAGGTGGCCACAAAGCACAGAGTTGATCTCCCTGTGCTATGTGGCTGCTTCCCTCTAGCTATCTATTTTAGACTTGGTAGTGTATATATATCCATGCCTCTGTCTCACTTCATCCCAGCTTACACTTCACCCTCCCTGTGTCCTCAGGTACATTCTCTACATCTGTGTCTTTATTCCTGTCCTGCCCCTAGGTTTATCAGAACCTTTTTTTTTTTTTTAGATTCCATATATATGTGTTAGCATACAGTATTTGTTTTTCCCTTTCTGACTTACTTCACTCTGTATGACAGACTCTAGGTCCATGCACCTCACTACAAATAACTCAATTTTGTTTCGTTTTATGGCTGAGTAATATTCCATTGTATATATGTGCCACATCTTCTTTATCCATTTATCTGTCAATGGACACTTAGGTTGCTTCCATGTCCTGGCTATTGTAAATAGGATAGCAGTAAATCTTATCTGATCTTATTCAGGCTCATTAATTGCAACGTGCTAGTGGGAATGTAAAATGGTGCTGCTGCTTTAGAAAACAGTTGGCTAGTTCCCTGAAATGCTAACCAAAGTGTTACCATATGACCCAGCAATTCCACTCGTAGGCATATACCCAATATAAATGAAAACATATATCCACGTAGAAACTTATATATGAATGTTTATATCAGCATTACTCATAATAGCCAAAAAGTGGAAACAAGCCAAATGCCCATCAGCTGATAAATGGATAAACAAGAGGTGTTATTTCCATACAATGGGATATTATTCAGCCATATAAAAGAATGAAGTACTGATACATGCTATAATATGGATGAACCTTGAAAACTTTACTCTAAGTGAAACAAGCCAGACCGCATATTGTATGATTCCATTTATATTAAAAGCCATTTATATTAAAAACATAGGACAATAGAGACAGAAAGTAGATTAGTGATTGCCTGCAGTTAAGGATGGGCACAAATAATCTTTTACGGGGTGATGAAAATGTTCTACATTTGCATTGTGGTGATGATTGCACAACTCTGTAAATTTGCTAAAAGTCATTGAATTGTACACTTAAAATGCATGAATTTTATGGCGTGTAAATAGTACTTCAAAGAATCTGTAGAGGCAAAGATTAAACATTAAAAAAATCAACATGAGGAACCTTATGAAAATAAGAATATAAAAGGAAAAAAGTACTTTTCGAATTGAAAAGTTGAAATGATGGGAATAAAAATGTCATAATTAGTGGATCTTCAGAGATGTAACCTTCGTTTCAAGTCTGAGTGTTTAAGGTCTTCAATAGATAAAATAATCACATATTGAAATTTGTAATGGTCACGAAAATCTTATGAAATGTCACATTATGCGGTGGCCATATTTCTAATATTCTTATTTTTGTGTAGTGCAAAATATAAAGGAATTCCTCACTATGATTTATTTTTTATCAATTCCATAAACTTCATTTCTCCCTTTATTTCCAAAATTTCATTATTTTTGATAGTAACATTTTTCATACTTTCACAATATAAAGGCTGCTACTTTCTTAATAAGAAAATCTTCTTTCCATTCTCAGTAAAGAAGCAATTTGCCCTAGTGTTTTTAGAAAAAAGGGGCAAAACTTGAAGTTACTCAAGTTGCACAGGGTATGTGTACACATGTGTGATTAAAAAATGCATTCACCTTTGTCTCCACTTTGTATTTTAACAATAGTAAGCATGAGAATACACTATATTTCATAACTATAAAAGAGATAACATACTGAATAAGCACCATCCTAACTGCTTTAAGTCATTCTATCTCTATTAATTAATTCTCATAGCTGAAACATATTGAGGACTTAATATATGCCAGGCATTTTTCTATACACATTATACACATCATCTTTCATTTAATCTGCAAAGAATTTCCATGAAGTAGGTACTAATATTATCTCCATTTGACAGATGAGAAGCCTGAGGCACAGTTAAGTAACTTGCCCAAGACCACACAGCTAGCAATTCTAGAGCTAAGAATAAAATTCAGTAGTCTGACTGCAGAGCCATGGTCTTAACCACTGCTCAGTGCTGCCTCCCACTTTGTGTTAAATTTTCAAGTTCATAGCTCAAAATAATCCAAAATCATTTGATTTAATAAATGTACTACAAAAATCACTTTCCCATTGTGCTTCAGCACTCTGTACACCCACTGTGAGATGATGGCTCAGTTTTATGGCCTGTAGTTACAAAGATACTAACTATGGCTTTAATTAAACATTTTCCTTTCTTTCGTGTATCATCCTTTAAACATTCCTCCAGTAATTTCATCCTAGTTAAATAATTTAGTTCTCAGGAGAAACTCATCTTAATTCCATATTTCAAAAACCCAGTCTCCTCAAGACACTTTAGGTGGTTCTCTAAAAATGTTGTAACAAGAGGAAGAGTATTCTGATGAATGATGAATTCAATATAATTATATTTAACCCCAAAATAGTTCCCAGTATTAATATGCTAACTACCATCTACTAATCTTGGAAGTGTTGTAGTCATCAAAGTCTGTTGCATTTTCCAGTGATGTGTCTCTCTTTCCTTCATAAGAGAAAGCACTGATTCAACTCAATGAACCACAATGAAAAGGTAATATTCTTTTGCTTTCCAAAGCACTGGTAAATGGACAGGTATCTGAGTGAATGTGTTGATGCTTCAAATAATTAGACCATTATGTTAGAATGTCCTTCACCTAGCAGATGGTATGTGAAATCAGTTTCATGGATGATGAGGCTTCTAAAGGTTCTGATTTGTAATCCATTGCTTTAACACCAAGTAATACATACTCAGGGAAGAGTTTCCCCATAGTAACATTTTATAATGATCCATATTTCAAGGAATACCCTTAAAGACAAGCACAGACAAGCAATAGACATTACTATGTGACGCCATAGATAAAGGCCTTATTGGATTTCTGCTGAATTTGCCATCAAAAAGCTGGACCTGTCGTAATCTTATGCACCCCCTCATCTTCTAGGAGTGTGGAGGTTCCTTGAAAGCTTTTGATTCCACTATGTACACAGTCAAGAAGCAAAGAACACGATATGGAGTTTCAAGGGATTTTTTATGCTGCTTCAAATTATTTCTTCGAAAATACAGGAAAATCTTATCCTGCCTCTGTTCTCTGTCACTAAGATGCTTCAAGGCAGAAATGCACTGAATTAAGACCGAGTTTCAGACTCATCTAGTTCATTTAACTTCTCTGTGCCTGGTTTTGTCTCTCCATGGACCAATAATGCTACAGGCAACAATAACAACAATAGATACAATAAATTTGGAAGACACTCTGTTACATGCACCGTGCTTAGTGTTTGTTAAAAAACACGTTATATTGCATTAAGGTCGATATAATCACATCCATTTTACAGCTGAAACATATTAGGTTAATAACTAATGAATACAATATTCAAACCCAGACTCCCTCTTCCAAAGCTGCACTCCCCTTTCCGGCTTAATGTTGCCTATTTTAATGTTGCCTATTTGCCTCCTTACTACCAAAGAATGGGATTTTGAATTTTAACAATCTCTGTTGTCCCTTTTGATCTAAATTACTGCCAGCAATATGTTCTAACGATGCTCTGCAACTGTCTCTGCCTGGGGTCAGTAGAGTTACTGTAATTCCTAGAATCACACAGTTGCCATAGGAATGCCTTTTCAGACCTGGCTCACAGACAGTAGCAATTTTCAGGTATGCTCATCTCTCCCGAAGAGATAGCACAGGAATGTGTATTGGACACATGCAAAGACACAGTGTCCAGTGAGAAACTGGAATCACTACAGGCCTTACTTTTCTACTCCTAAATTGCATCTGGGAAAACTGGCCTGCAGAACCTCCCAGCACATTCCGCCTTGCTGTCTGCAGTCTGAACATTCAGCAGCTTTAAAAGGTATTGCTAAATGTGCACTTCTTAGAGATAAACACTTAAGATAATTGAAAGCCTGAGAATAGATTTCCATAATTTAAGAATACCTTTCATGCACAGTAATTGAAAAGCAGAGTGAATCTGATGTTTTTAGGGAAGCTGTGCTTAAAAATCAAGAGATGAGTTAAGATAATATGAACTGAATTTCTTAACAATCTTATAAAAGGCACACGCAGAAGAGTTCTATTAAGAGAACTTGCACCTTCCAGAACTGCTCAAGATACAGTCTGTTAATCCAGGGAGGCAATGTTAAGAATATTTAGTCAGATTCACCCCAATACCTGAATCACTCCAGGGTGATAAGTTAGGTTGCTCTCACAGCATAGTTAGTTTTCAAGGCCTCTTCAGGACAATTTAGTGCCTTGAAAATTGTCAGTAATACGCTAAATGCCCTCAAGTTGAATTTTCATGGTTAAGCAAAGTAGAGACGAGGCGATTATTATATCAGAATAATTCAGACAAAACCCTTTCCCCAAATTTATACTGAGAGCTAACTTGAAAGATTCAGAAACTGGCATTTGCATGATTGTTGCCCTTTTATTTAATTCTTTCAACCATACTGATACTGCTCAAGTGTTTATCTTATTGCCAAGTTGTTATTCAGTAACAGGGGAAAGCAGGCTTCATTCACTATCACTAAAGGAATGAAATAAAGTAATCAACTGAGAACAACTCTGTAGACAAGATGTTATAGCCTGGCGGTGGTTCCTATTAATTAAGTATTTCAAGGTTGTCCTCAGTAAGTTATAAATTCCAATTATATCAAGATTTAGGTTTGTTTTAAAGCAAGAAATCATGTAATTTCACCCACCTTCAAGTTCAATACTTCATGTTTACTTTCACACAAGAACGACAATTACATTACAAATTAAAATGTCTGAAAAGAAAACATATTGTTTCATTATTAAGTATCCTATAATTTTTGAAGTGAGATTCTGGCTAAATCGTTATTTATTTTAAATCGTGGCATATTTCATTGTGAGTCTCAAAGAAAAGGGAGAGATATTGTAAGGCTCAAATGAGAATATGACTTAGTAAGAAAATTTGCAGGTTTATCTAAAAGATCAATAATTAATATTTTTCCTACCAGTGTTTCCTTATGTTGCACAGTGAAGCTATTACGAATTTGACCTTTGCCTAGCCAAACAATTCTTTACCCAGGAGTGAGGATGGAAACTAACAACTATTAAGCATCTCCTATATACTAGGATCTAGAATAGAAACCAGGTCACCTAAGTCCCAGCCCAGCCCCATGTTTTTTCCCCATATACCATTGTGCTTTTCTTGACGTGCAGAAGAAATAAACAAGAAAAATATTACTGAGGCAATATTAGCTCTTCTAACAAATGACTAGGAAGCTATAATCAATAAGTATGTAGACTGCTCTTAAATAATACTTATCTAAAAGAAAAGGAGTATCTGAAGCAGAAACCATTTTGCAGAATTCTAATCAGAATATGCCACAAAAAAGGAAAAGTAAATACAGTATTTCTTGTCACTATTTTTTTTTTTTTTTTTTTTTTTTTTTTTTTGCGGTACGCGGGCCTCTCACTGTTGGGGCCTCTCCCTTTTGCGGGGCACAGGCTC